>NC_056751.1:757864016-757924016 GCF_019279795.1 Protopterus annectens
CCTTAAAAGAAGCACTTATGCATAGTAGACAGTGGGTTTAGAAGCTTAGCATGTAAAAAAAAAGACAATTCTGAAGTAGCAAAGGCAGCAGTAAAGCATCTGGAGATAGTGCACTATGGCAGGAAAAGGAAGGTGCTTCAGGATGTAGGCGGGAGAAGTATATGGTAGGACATGATAGGTAAGGGGACAAGTGTTGAGGGAGATCTTTCATCTTGGGAGACTGGACAATCTTCTAGAAGGGATAATGAGAGGATACACAGCAGAATGTAAGTAGTGATGCGATCAGGTTCCACAGGTATAAGGTGGAAACATTGCTGAGACCAGTTAGACTTGGCAATGCCATGTATCCCATTATTGTTCATTTGAGAGGTGCAGGCCTCATATTATCATTTATTTGGGATGTAATGATTCTGGTATCATTCATGGACCACTAATGGTGAGGAATATTCCTATTGTTACTATTCATGAGAGAACTCTTTGCAATGAATAGGCTCATTACTTATGTGGACACTAATCATTTAGGCCTTATTTTATTAGTCACCTGGGCAGTAATGTTTTGGAAGCAGTAAGCCTCACTTTCTTTTTATTCCTGTGGTCACTAACAGTTTATGTCTCGTGTCACTTTTCATGAAGGCACCAAAAGTGTGGGAGGAATAGCCCTTGGGGTATGATTTGTAAGTGCAGTAACTATATGTATGCACTACTTATGAAGGCTGTTTCAGTACTGATGTTATTCACATGAGCATTAATGGCTTATGTGGCGATGCAATGGATGCTACAAGAGGGGTGAATCTAAAAGACCTGTGCTGAATGGTTGGCTGTTTTATGGTTTGTTTCTTTTTTTTTTTTTTTTCAAAATGCCATCAGGACAGGAGAGACAAAATAAAATGTTATTTGTAATAAAATACCCAACTTACATGCCTGGCTGTCACATAACCATCCCAACATACTAACTGTCTCAGAAACCTGGCTCGAACCTCATATCAAAGATACTGAAATTCTTCCCCCTGACTACCAAATCATATGGAGTGACAGACCTAACAAGAAAGGAGGGGGGGGTAGCTATAATTTACTCTTCTACTCTCAACAGTCATTCCATAAACTAACCCTATTCCTAAATTATCTCCTGCTGAACTGTCCATAGCCTTCCTAAAAATCACATAAATCTTTATGTATAGCTGCCATCTACATTCCCCCGTGATAACATCCCCATCCTTGAAGACATTCTCTCATGGTTCTGTTCCAATATCAAAAAGGAAACATTCAGCCTTAGTGATGTAAACATCGACTGGGCCACCATCTCCTTATAATCTCCAAACCAAACAATTAATCTCTTTAACTTCTCCCAGCTTATAAACTACCCTACCAGACCCAGTAAAGATGGCTCCTTTGGCACTATACTAGATTGGATCTTAGCAACTCATCCCAACCTAATCTTAAACAGTGAAATTATACCTGATCCCCTTAGTGACCACCTACCAACCTATGCCCTCCGGTGTGCCTCTTCCGTCCAAATACATCAATACATTCAAACTCGTAATCTCAACAACTTCAATCCACAGATGTTTTCCGATTGTCTGAAAAAAGGGGAATTGGACCCCCTTAAAGACTTGGCCTCTGGACAGTGCAACTGCATACTTCAACAGACCCTTCCGAGACTTACAAAACAGCCTCGCCCCTTTTACAACAAAAAGAATAAAAGCCAAAACCATTCCCTGGCTATCTAAAGAAACCAGAAAATGAATGCACCTCAAAGACAAATGTTGGAAGCAATACCAAAAAACTAAGTTAACAAACTCTCTAATCGAATTCAAACAACTCTGCAACTCAATGAAGAAACTAATAACTAAAGGCCATAAAACTTATTACTCCAAACTCCAATCAGAACATAATTCTAACCCCAAAAAGTTCTGGAATTGCATTTCTCCCTTCTAAACCCTGGTAGATAAGACAATCTATGCCCTAACCCAAACTCCTCAGACCATGAAATTGCAACTAATTTCAACACCTTTTTTTGTTGACTGCATAGCTAAACTAACCACAAACATTCCCATCCTCTCTCCCTCTCATAGTCCCCCATCCACTGCATTTCCCTGTAACACTCCACCTTTCAGTCTTAAACCTATCCCCACCAGCAGCATAAAAAAATCTTCCTTAATCTAAAGCCTTGCTCTTAGACTTCTGATAATCTGCCTCCATCTTTCCTTAAGATAATTGCAGGCAGCATTGCCCTTCCATTTCCATTCTTATGAACAGGTCCATCCAAGAAGCCTATGTCCCCTCACCTGGAAGAAAGCTTTTGTCACCCCTCCTCAGAAAGGTGGCAATAACACAGACACTACTAACTTCCATCCTATAGCTATTCTCTCACCTCTTTCTAAAATCCTCCAAAAGTGCATTCATCACCAACTCTTGCCATACCTAACACTCAGTCATCTTCTTATCCCAACACAACATGGTTTCAGGCCTGGCCGCAGCACTACCACTGCTTGTCTGTCCTTCCTTGACACCATTAATCATGCTTATGACTCTGGGAAAATCATATCCACCCTTTACTTAGATCTCTCCAAAGCCTTTGACACTGTCTCACATCCTCTACTCTTATTTCAACTTTCCTCCCTCAGTTTCTCTCCTTCCTCTATAGCCTGGTTTACAAGGTCTCTCTCCAATAGACAACAAGCTGTTAAATGGAAAATTTCCACTTCAACAATCCCTCCGGTGTCCCCCAAGGCTCTATTCTCGGTGCCTTACTTTTCAATATTTTCATTAATAACTTTCACAAATCCATAGATAATGCTACACTGATCCAGTATCCTGATAATGCTACACTGATCCAGTATCCTGATAATGCTACACTGATCCAGTATGCTGATGATTCCACAATCATCTGTACAGCAAACTCTCCCTCTGAACGCCTTCAAAAAACCCAGACAGCCTTCTCCAGTACCAAAACTTGGATGCTAAACAACCATCTAACTCTCAGTGCTAACAAAACAAAAATCATGATATTCTCTCCTTCGAGAAATTTTCCCATAGACAAAAACTCCTTTAAAATAAAAAGCCACAGTAACAATTAATATTGTTCCTCACACCAAACTACTCGGTGTCACCACTGATGAACATTTAAAATTCAATATCTACATCCAAAATAATATAAAAAAACCCCACAAAAACTAGGCCGGCTGTACAGACAAAATCGTTATCTAACTGCTTCTACCAGATGTACTCTAGCCTCCTCCTACCTGCTCCCCTCTCTTATGTTTGGTGCCCCTCTACTTACTCATCTCCAGCTTAGCCTAAAAACAAACTGAATGGTGCTATAACAAAGTCTGTAAATCTGCTACAGGGTCCAAATACTCCACCCATCACTGCCATTCCCTGCAGACCTTAAACTGGCTTGAGCTTCCTAATTACCTGAAATTCATACAACTCACCACTGCTCGCAAACTCATATGCCAACCCTCCATCTGCCCCTTTCTTTCATCTATCTTAATCCCTTACCTCCCCAGTCATACTCTTAGATCTGAAAACCAAAATCTCCTTAAAATCTATAAACCTCACCGCCCTCCTGGCCAATTACTTCTGTCACACTCCTTAGCTAAACTGTGGAATCCCCCCCTTCCACTGTACTCACAACCACTCTAATTGCAAATCTCTCCTCTGTTCTTATCTTACCTCAAACTGAGACTGTTCCTGCTCCCTTCCCACCTAAATTACACTGTCATCTTTCAAACTTCCTTTCACTATCACCTCTGCTCACTAACATTATTGTTAGAACAACAACTAAACTTGTATAAACACTTTATTACTTGTAGTTTTAATTATAATATCTGTATTACTTTTGACTTCATCTTTAACATTTGTGTTCTTTAAACATACACTCTCTGATTTTGTATTCATATTTTAAATAGTATATTTATGCTTTTGCATACTGTATATTCATACTGTACTTTTGTTACACTCTGTTAACTGCATTTGGAGCTTTTCTCCCTAGGCCTCCACTGAAAATGGGCTCTGCTTGGCCCAGTGGACTTCCCCAGTCATCAAACTGGAAATAAAATAAATAAATAAATAAATAAATAAATAAATAAATAAATAAATAAATATTTCAGCTGACATTACAGAGAGTGATGCCATGCAAAGACTTAGGGGGCCGTCAGATGGAGGGACATCTGAGATAACCAGGAAATGGTGCAGGACGGCACAGTGGTAGCATTGTCGCCTCACAGCAAGTGGTTCTCCAGTTTGATTCTTGGCTGAAGTGCCTTTTGTGCAGAGTCTGCATGTCCTCCCTGCATTCAAGTGGGTTTCCTCCGGGTGCTCCAGTTTCCTCCCACATCACAAAGATGTGTCTGGAGCATTTCTCCCCAGGCCTTGCTGAAAATTGGCTTTGTTCCAAGTCGGACTTTCCTGGTTAAAAAATGTTAAATAAATAAATAAAAGTGGAAGGCCAAATGATTAAGGCTTCAAGAATGTGTTTGAATTTCAAAGACTTTAAGATAGAAATATTCTAATTTATGTGCCATGTTTAGCTAAAGAGGGTATCCATCAGATCTATTAACTTCATATGCTAACAGTGTTATTACTAATTGGGGTTATAGATATAAACCACTCTTGGGGTCTGATGAACCCTCCATTCCACAGGGTAATTAAAAAAGTAACACTTCATTTGTGGATTCTATGGTATTATATTATGGAAGTCTTAGTAAGGAAGTTAGAAATATTATAGTTAAGAACTGGGTAATGTTTCACTCAAACACAGATTTGATCCCTACATTGGGTGAAACACCACGATTTGTGTACAAAACAGAGTTCAACCTAAAATACTTGTTGGAACATCCAGTCCTAAAATCTGGTCATAAAAAAGGCACTAATAAATGTGGGGCTTGTAAATACTGTCCTTACATTTTAGCCAAGCAACAACTGACTGTAGGTAACCCTCCACAACACATTTATTTGGATACAGGAGATTGTAATAGTAAGGGTTTAATATATATTGCTCTCTGTCAAGATTTTGTTCCTTCTATGTGGCTATGACTGAGAGAGTTTTTTGTAAAAGGGTATATGAACATTTATATGCTATCCAACAGAAAAATATTAATAACACTTTGTTGAAGTGGTGCTGTGTGGAAGCGTCTTCTGTGTGGAGACATGCGTGAATGGGCATGCCTTCGTTGAAGGTTGTGCATCAGGGCTGATAACTCGGCATGTAAAATTCCACTACCAAACATTAGCGGACCAGAGTTCCGCTGTGGTGACCCCTAACTGGGATAAGCCGAAAGACACAACAAGTTTGTCCTAATTTCAACAAATTCTGGTTTGGTATTATTGAATTAGTTAAACACAATGTGTGTGTGTTGGGGGGCAGGAGTGGGAAAACCGTATTGCTAAGAGAGAGTAGTACTGGCAATTGAGATTAAATCCAGTGGCCCTGCCCTGGATTAAATGATCATGTTAATTTGGGTCCCATTCTTAAACATAGGGATTACACCTTTTGTTAGAATCATTTACAGAGTTGATCATTGTTAAAAATTATGACATACAATGTTTATTTTTTATGTATTTTTTAGTGTTATATTTATTATCTTCGTATTTGTCAATTTTTATTCTTGGTTGAGTTTTTTTACAGATATTAAATGTGTATTGGCTTTATTGTTCAAAACTATTTTAACGACTTTTTCAGATATAATACTTTTTAAAGTGGAATATGTTTAGCTCACTGTAGCTCTAAATAATTTGCATTCTGATTAATGGGGTATTAGTTGAACCTGCATTTAAGGCTTGCTGTTGGTCTGTATTTTATTATGATGAAGTTCTGGATTTACTAGTACGAAAGCGCTAAATAAATATTCTTAGTTTATTATGTGCCTCCAGTTTTCAACTGTTAATTAGGTTTAAATAAATAAAATGCTGGTGAATAAATGCATTCATGATGGCAAGATGAACACATTGTAAGGACTAATATTTAGGAGCACACTGTGGCAAAGGTGAAGCTCATTATGAGGCAGACAAGTGGGGCTCTACTTAAAGGCATATGTAACCCCCACCGCTGTGACACTTCCACATGCCTTGAAGTAGATGCAAAGAGTGAGGGGCTGCTGGACAGGAGGTAGAGGCAGTGGGAATGGTGAAGTTGATTAATGGAGGAATTTTTCTATAAAATGAGAGTGGGGTTTGGATGGCTTTTTGTTTGCTGTTCTTCTGGATGGCAAGTTCATTTGGCAAAATAGCATAGACATGACCGAATAGTTCAGTTGTGTGGGACATGCAGCTGCCATGCCTCTGGCCTGTCAGAGACACGGATCTGGTAAACTTAGCAGTGGTGGAATTATATTGTTAATGAAAGCTTTAGAGTACTGTGGGGAAATGTGAGGAGGAAGTAATCAAAGGAGTGTGGAGGGAAGCCTTCCATCCACAACCTCTTTTATTAATTTTTGCACATGGGGTTGGGTGTCACTTAGTCATTGACAATCATGTAGAGCCAAGGATGTTAAGTTGTCAATCTTGCCTTCATTCTTGCTGGATGGGTTCGGAGCTGAACCTCGGCTCCGAATCGGCCACTTACTAAAGCTCGAGAGCTAATTTTACCAGCTCGAGGCAACCCTATATCCCATGATGCTAGGTGATAACTACCCAGATCTCGTTTGCCGCTTTAGCCAGCGAGGTGCGTTTTACTGGCTCATGGTAAGTGTTTGGAATTATATATATATTTAGTTACCTTCCTGCTTAGTTTTTCCATCCCCTTCTTCGTTTAGCTTAACTTAACAGTTAATTTCAAACTTTTCCCCGTTAGCGCTAATTTTTTCCCTTATCCCAAATTATTCTTTCTCCCCCCTAGGTTAGGCCTTAGGCCTGCTCCCTTTCCTGATAGGGATTCTGTGTTGTGTCTGTGGCATGTTGTACACTGTAGCCCTCCTTTTCCTTAGTTTTTGTGTGGATTGGGTGCGTGTTGTGTGTGTGTGAGTTTTTTTTCTTTACATTGTGCCCTTTCACTCTGACAGCTATGTCGAAGGACACAAAGGTCTCAGGCTCTGACAGACGGTCCCACTTCTTGTGTTTTCTGCCTGGGACCCCTGCACCTGCAGGACTCTTGTTCCATGTGCCATGCATTCAGCCCAAAAGTCCTGCAGGAGCGCAGGAACAAATTAATCTTAAGGGGCTTATTAAAGCCCGAGGGCTCCCCGACTAAGTCTGTGTCAGGGAAGCCTTCGAAACCAGCCAAGCCGTCAGCTCTGAGTTCCAAGCCTTCGGCTGGTGGCTCACTAACTGTGGCAATATCAGCTCCGGCTGGAGCCGATATATCTGAGTCACAGCTTCCAGCATCGGCTCCGCTCGGTGCCGATACCTCTGGAACTCAACCCTCACGGTCGGCTCCGGCTGGAGCCGACATATCTTTGGCTCCTTTGGCTCCATCCGTTTCCAGGAAAAGGTCCAGGTCCCCATCTTTGGAGTCGATCCATTCGGCTCTGGGGTCACCCTTGCTCTTGGAGCGGAGCCATCAGAGCCATTCTTCTTGGTCATCCAGGCTTTCCAACCATGACCTTGAGAGAGTGGTCAGTAGACTGTTAAAGTCTCAGGCACTGGCCCAAATGCTTCATAGCCCGTCTCATCAGAGTGGCTATTTCAACTCCACCTACTATTCCTCCTTCGACTTTCCCCCAGAGTTCCGAGCCGGAGCTCCTCGGAGCCGTGACTGTTGTGGCGTCAGAGCTGATACCTCCCCCTTCAGCTCCGTCATCCTCTGCTCCGATCTCCTCCTTGATGCCTTCGTTGGAGGGATCCGTGCAACTGGTCTCTCTCGCGGGCTCTGAGGGGGCGAGTGGCATCGGACCCTTGTCCGACCCCATTCTCCCTCTCGGAGCGTCGGCATTGGTGAGCTCGGCCCCGACATTGGCTTCGGAGCCGTCCCTGTCGGTGCGGCCCGGGGTTCTTAGTTCTTCAGAGCAGGAGCCCTCTGGCCTGTCTGACAGGGGGGCTTTTGAAGTGATGAGGAGCGTACTAGCCCCAGTGCATGGTCAAAGGTCAGCTCCATCAGCTCCTCCCACTACGGTGCCTGCTGATGTCTCTTCCCATTCTCTTGCTCCCGGACCCAGAGATCCAATGCCTCAAGTTTCCCCACTGGGAATATTTTCCTCTTCCGAGGCTTCCCCTGATATGTCAGGTGAACCTCCGCGCAAGAGGACATGTAAGAGGAAGCATGTGGACTCCCCTGAGTCCATCACATCCGATACCGACTTAGATGAGTCAGAAGGATCCCCAAGGTCCCCTCTCTGAGGATGTCTCTTTTTCAGACATCCTTGAAATCCTGAAACAGAGGGGGAACTGGTCTTCCCTTAATCCTTCCGAGGACGAGTCAGTTTACCTGGAGGCATTTGGTTCTCGACCCTCCACCTCCTGGGTGTCTCCGCCTTTTGACCCCCTTATGGATGTGGTGGCACGGAAGGCATGGATGACTCCGGATTTGGTGGAACCCACCCCACGGAGGCCTTCCAAATTTATAACGGCTCCAGCTGATAGACAACTTTTATCAAAAGATGTCCCGGTTGATGCCATGGTGGTGGCTGCAGCCACCAAGAAGGAACTAGCCGATCCTTCAGTGCCTATCCATCCTCCTAACAAGGATTCTAGGACTATGGATAGGTACGGCAAGCGGATGTTTTCTTCAGCGACCTTTGCCATGCAGTCGCTGAATTACTTGTGTCACTTTACCCGCCTTCAGAGAGATGTTCTCAAAGAGTTGGGTGAAGTTTTACAGGATCCGTCAGCTGCTGGGTCCCAAGATAAAAGTAACTCACAGCTAGGAACCCTAAACGCCATTGTTAACTCCTCCATGCGGCTCATTTCCTATGCAGCCGATGGAATGAGTAGGGCCACAGGCACAGGTGTGGCCTTAAGGCGTCACGCCTGGATGCGGCTTTGTAATTTTGCAGACCCCTTCAAGGCATCCTTCACTAACTCCCCCTTTGATGGTTCAACGTTGTTCGGGCCTCAAGTGAAAGACACCTTGACCAGATGCGAGCAAGATGGCAAAACTCTTTCTGCCGTAGGAGTCCGTTTCTCCACCCCTTCCAGACCATATCCTAAGGGTCAAAAGGGTGGAAAAATGTGATTCCACAAATCACAAGGAGTCACGCCTGATGCAAGAGGTCAGTTTACCCCAGAGGCAGAGGGGGTAACAACAACAGACGCCGCCCAAGAGGCAGAGGGGGTCCGTAGAATCTGGGTAATAGAGAGTCTCTCTCTGACAAACCCTTCCAACATTCCTGAGATATTGCCCGACTGTCCACCTTTGGAGGCAGTCGGGGGAAGATTATCGCTGTACCCAAAAGCCTGGCTCTCCGTCACTTTAGACAAATGGGTACAGTCGGTTATATCCGAGGGTTACAAAATTCCCTTTATCCAAACCTCAACTCAACAAAAGGGAACCCTTCCAGACGTTCCACCCAGTCTAAGGGAACAAGCAGTGCTAGAAATTTCAAAACTACTAGCAAAAAGAGCCATCCAGCCAGTCCCAGCAGACCAAATAGGATCCGGAGTCTACTCAAAGTTCTTTTTGGTACCAAAAAAAACAGGGGACTGGAGACCAATATTAGATCTCAGCAAACTAAACAAGTTTGTAAAAAAGACAAGGTTCCGGATGGTCATGCTACAGTCCATTCTACCCTTTCTGGGCAAAGACAATTGGATGTGCTCTGTGGACCTTCAGGATGCGTACTATCACATCAAAATTCACAGGCGCTCCAGAAGGTTTCTCCGCTGCCGGCTGGGGGCCAGTCACTACCAATTCAGAGCCCTGCCCTTTGGTCTCACTACAGCCCCCAGAGTGTTCACCAAATGTACGGCAGTGGTTATGGCTCACCTGAGACGTCAAGGATTCCAGGTGTTTCCATATCTAGACGACTGCTCCTCACTGCCACCACCAGGCATCAACTTCTTCAGGCCAGAGATTACACAATCCACATTTGCAGAGGGCTAGGAATCTCTATAAATTTCGAAAAGTCTGCCTTGTCGCCTTGTCAATCTATTACCTTTATAGGCGCCAACTTGGACACCGTGCAGCTTTCAGCAAAGCTAACAGATCAAAGGGTCTTAGATATCCAAAATCATGTCCATGTTCTGCTTCAGAGCGACAGAATTCAGGCCAGGTATGTCCTGAAAGTATTGGGGCTCATGGCGGCCGCCATCACACTTCTTCCTCTTGCCCGTTTTTACATGCGTTTTCTACAGTGGATGCTTTTCGCCCAATGGTCTTTCCAACAGCTCCCTATGCACTACAAGATCATGATAACTCCAATTTGCAAAAATCACCTGTCATGGTGGATGTGCTCCCCTCAAGTCCATCAAGGCAGACCCTTTATTCCTCCCTCCCTGGTCACCACGGTCACATCAGACGCCTCCCTGATCGGGTGGGGGGGGAGGGCATTTCCAGGGCAGGACAGTCCATGGCACATGGCAACCTTTCGAATGCCACCTGCACATAAATGTCCTAGAGATGATAGCAGTGCTTTTGATGTTGCAAGCCCTCCAAGACTCTCTTCCCCTGGGGACTATTGCAATCCAAACGGACAATATGTCTGTAGTGTGGTATATCAACAAGCAGGGCGGAACCAAGTCCTATCCCCTGTGTCGAGAAGCACTCAGACTTTGGCAATGGGCGATCTCTTCCCAGCGGTTTTTGATAGCAATGCATATCCCCGGGAAGTCCAACATCATAGCGGACAGGTTGAGCAGAGCTATCCTCATGCCACATGAGTGGTCTCTCAAACAATCTATGACAGAAGAGATTTTTCAGAAGTGGGGCCTTCCTTGCTGCAATCTTTTTGCTACACCTCAAAACAGCAAATGCCCCGACTTCTTCACTCTCTTCCCCTTTCCAGGCCATCCCCCCAGAGACACTCTAGTCCACGATTGGCCTCGGGGACTTCTTTACGCCTTTCCACCCCTTCCGCTAATATCACAGGTAATTCAGAAAGCAACCGCCTTGAGAGCCAAGATGATTCTCATTGCCCCTTATTGGCCTCGACAGATATGGTTTCCATTCCTGCATCATTATCTCTTGGAGCAGCCTTGGGATCTGGATCCAGTGCCAGATCTTTTGGCCCATCAGTCGGGGCAGCTGCACCAATCCCTCCATTCTCTCAACCTCACTGCTTGGTTGCTCCACTTCCGTCCCTAGCCAGGCTTCCTATGATTTCAAATCCCATCCGGGATATTATAGTAGCTTCCCTTAAATCTTCCACCAGAAGGATCTACACTAGTAAATGGCAACATTTTTCCTTCTGGGCAAAAGCTAGAGATATAGACCCATTCACTGCTCCAATTCACTCGGTCTTGGATTTCCTAGCCAAAATTTTTCATTCAGGATCTTCACCCTCCACAGTAAAAGTTCAGTTGGCAGCCATTTCAAATTTTCACATAGGTCTGTCGGACTGCAGCATCATGTCCCATAAGCTTTGCAAAGCATTCCTTAGAGGTGTCTTTTTACTCAAACCTCCGATCAAAGATCCTCCACCACAGTGGGATCTAAACCTAGTTTTAACATCCTTGATTCTACCTCCCTTTGAACCTGCAGCTTCCTGTTCATTGAAATTACTTTCCTGGAAAACACTCTTCCTGGACGCTGTTACATCTGCTAGGAGAGTATCTGAACATCATGCCCTCTGCATTTGTCCTCCTTACTTAGTCTTCCACAAAGACAGAGTTTCTCTAAGAATGAAACCCTCTTTCATACCCAAGGTGGCTTCGCAGACAAATTTAAATCAATCAATTGACCTCCCAGTTTTCTTCCCTAATTATAAGAACAGGGCGGAGCAAAAACTGCATTGTCTGGATGTTCATTGTCAGCTCCGATATTATTTGGACAGAACTAAACAAATCAGGAAATCTGATCAACTCTTTTTATCTTATGCAGAAAATAGGAAAGGCCTTCCAGTATCCAAGGTAACCCTGTCTAGGTGGCTCTCTTCTTTGATCACGTATATTTATCAACTCAGAGGTAAAGAATTGCCTTATAGGCCAAGAGCCCATTCAACCAGGGCACTAGCCACATCAACAGCTTTTCAAGCTTGACTACCAATAGACACTATTTGTGCAGCAGCCATATGGGCTTCTCCTCATACCTTTGTATCGCATTACAAATTGGACATGGCCTCCAGAAACAGGGCAAATTTTGGTTCCACCGTTCTCAAGAGTCTGTTCCAATGAGCCACCCAGGATGAAGGTGCTAGGGACGCGGTCCCATCCAGCAAGAATGAAGGCGAGATTGACAACTTAACATTGAGAAGTTATGTACCTACCATAACGTTCCATGTTAGTTGTCTTCTTTTGCCTTCTTTCTTGCGTCCCACCCACCATCCCCCTAGCCTGGACAGACCAAGAAGATTTTCCCTTCTTTGAAGGGTCCTGATCTTGCACTTTCAGCCAAATAGCTTGCCTTAGGGTAACTACAGCTTAGATAGCGATCCTTTCGGGGTTATCCTTTTCCTCCTCTTCTCCAGTTGGAGGACTATATTGCCTAGGTTGTTTTCAGCTACCAAATGAAATCTGGGTAGTTATCACCTAGCATCATGGGATATAGGGTTGCCTCGAGCCAGTAAAATTAGCTCTCGAGCTTTAGTAAGTGGCTGAGTCGGAGCCGAGGTTCGGCTCCTAACCCATCCAGCAAAAAAGAATTTGAGAGAAGACAACTAAAATGGAACGTTATGGTAGGTACATAACTTCTCATTATACCACGGGGTGGCTAACCCTGCCATGGTTGTTCTTCCACGCCACACGCTAGCATGCACACTCATACCTATGGACAATTTAGAGTGCCCAATCAATGTACTGCATGTCTTTGGAATGTGGCTAGAAACTGGAGAACCTGGAAGAAACCCACCATGCAGACCCCACACAGAAGGCACCCCAGTCAAGAATGGTGTTCTGAAAATACAAACTGGTCAAGAATTTGAGTCGCAAGTGGTGAGTGGCATGCAGAAGTTCCAGTGACAGTGGCAACAGTGAAAGCGTGACTGTGAGGGGATGAAGAAGGAAAAATAAGTTAAGAGTGTTAAAAGTGATGGTGTATAACAACACAGCATTGTGGTGTGCCTTTACCCATGGAATTGAGAGTGGTGATATTTTATAGCAGAGCATTGTGGTGTGCCATTACCCAGGGAATGTATAGTGGAGATGTTTTATACCACAGCATAATGGTGTGCCTTTACCCATGGAATTCATCATGGTGATGTTATATAGCAGAGCATTGTGGTGTGCCTTTACCCATGGAATTCATAGTGGTGATGTTTTATAACAGAGCATTGTGGTGTGCCTTTACCCATGGAACTCATAGTGGTGATGTTTTATAGCACAGCATTGTGGTGTGCCTTTACCCATGGAATTCATAGTGGTGATGTTTTCTAGCACAGCATTGTGGTGTGCCTTTAACCATGGAATTCATAGTGGTGATGTTTTATAGCAGAGCACTGTGGTGTGCCTTTACCCATACCCATGGAATTCATAGTGGTGATGTTTTATAGTAGAGCATTGTGGTGTGCCTTTACCCATGGAATTCATACTGGTGATGTTTTATAGCACAGCACTGTGGTGTGCCTTTACCCATGGAATTCATAGTGCTGATGTTTTATAGCAGAGCATTGTGGTGTGCCTTTCCCTATGGAATTCATAGTGGTCATGTTTTATAGCAGAGCATTGTGGTGTGCCTTTACCTTTGGAATTCATAGTGGTGATGTTTTATAGCAAAGCATTGTGGTGTGCCTTTACCCATGGAATTCATAGTGGTGATGTTTTATAGCATAGCATGATGGTGTGCCTTTACCCATGGAATTCATAGTGGTGATGTTTTATAGTAGAGCATTGTGGTGTGCCTTTACCCATGGAATTCATAGTGGTGATGTTTTATAGAGCAGCATTCTGGTGTGCCTTTACCCATGGAATTCATAGTGGTAATGATTTATAACCCAGCATTGTGGTGTGCCTTTACCCATGGAATTCATAGTGGTGATGTTTTATAGGCAGCATTCTGGTGTGCCTTTACCCATGGAATTCATAGTGCTGATGTTTTATAGCAGAGCATTGTGGTGTGCCTTTCCCTATGGAATTCATAGTGGTCATGTTTTATAGCAGAGCATTGTGGTGTGCCTTTACCTTTGGAATTCATAGTGGTGATGTTTTATAGCAAAGCATTGTGGTGTGCCTTTACCCATGGACTTCAAAGTGGTGATGTTTTATAGCAGAGCACTGCAGTGTGCCTTTACCCATGGAATTCATAGTGGTGATGTTTTATAGTAGAGCATTGTGGTGTGCCTTTACCCATGGAATTCATAGTGGTGATGTTTTATAGAGCAGCATTCTGGTGTGCCTTTACCCATGGAATTCATAGTGGTGATGTTTTATAGCAGGGCATTGTGGTGTGCCTTTACCCATGGAATTCATAGTGGTGATGTTTTATAGAGCAGCATTCTGGTGTGCCTTTTCCCATGGAATTCATAGTGGTGATGTTTTATAGCAGGGTATTGTGGTGTGCCTTTACCCATGGAATTCATAGTGGTGATGTTTTATAGCAGAGCATTGTGATGTGCCTTTACCCATGGAATTCATAGTGGTGATGTTTTATAGCACAGCATTGTGGTGTGCCTTTACCCATTGATTTCATAGTGGTGATGTTTTATAGCACAGCATTGTGGTGTGCCTTTACCCATGGAATTCATAGTGATGATGTTTTATAGCAGAGCATTGTGGTGTGCCTTTACCCATGGAATTCATAGTGGTGATGTTTTATAGCAGAGCACTGTGGTGTGCCTTTATCCATTGAATTCATAGTGGTGATGTTTTATAGCACAGCATTGTGGTGTGCCTTTACCCATGGAATTCACAGTGGTGATATTTTATAGCAGAGCATTGTGGTGTGCCTTTACCCATGGAATTCATAGTGGTAATGATTTATAGCCCAGCATTGTGGTGTGCCTTTACCCATGGAATTCATAGTGGTGATGTTTTATAGAGGAGCATTGTGGTGTGCCTTTACCTTTGGAATTCATAGTGGTGATGTTTTATAGCACTGCACTGTGGTGTGCCTTTACCCATGGAATTCATAGTGGTGATGTTTTATAGCAGAGCATTGTGGTGTGCCTTTACCCATGGAATTCATAGTGGTGATGTTTTATAGCAGAGCATTGTGGTGTGCCTTTACCCATGGAATTCATAGTGGTGATGTTTTATAGCAGAGCATTGTGGTGTGCCTTTACCCATGGAATTCATAGTGGTGATGTTTTATAGCAGAGCATTGTGGTGTGCCTTTACCCATGGAATTCATAGTGGTGATGTTTTATAGCAGAGCATTGTGGTGTGCCTTTACCCATGGAATTCATAGTGGTGATGTTTTATAGCAGAGCATTGTGGTGTGCCTTTACCCATGGAATTCATAGTGGTGATGTTTTATAGCAGAGCATTGTGGTGTGCCTTTACCCATGGAATTCATAGTGGTGATGTTTTATAGCAGAGCATTGTGGTGTGCCTTTACCCATGGAATTCATAGTGGTGATGTTTTATAGCAGAGCATTGTGGTGTGCCTTTACCCATGGAATTCATAGTGGTGATGTTTTATAGCAGAGCATTGTGGTGTGCCTTTACCCATGGAATTCATAGTGGTGATGTTTTATAGCAGAGCATTGTGGTGTGCCTTTACCCATGGAATTCATAGTGGTGATGTTTTATAGCAGAGCATTGTGGTGTGCCTTTACCCATGGAATTCATAGTGGTGATGTTTTATAGCAGAGCATTGTGGTGTGCCTTTACCCATGGAATTCATAGTGGTGATGTTTTATAGCAGAGCATTGTGGTGTGCCTTTACCCATGGAATTCATAGTGGTGATGTTTTATAGCAGAGCATTGTGGTGTGCCTTTACCCATGGAATTCATAGTGGTGATGTTTTATAGCAGAGCATTGTGGTGTGCCTTTACCCATGGAATTCATAGTGGTGATGTTTTATAGCAGAGCATTGTGGTGTGCCTTTACCCATGGAATTCATAGTGGTGATGTTTTATAGCAGAGCATTGTGGTGTGCCTTTACCCATGGAATTCATAGTGGTGATGTTTTATAGCAGAGCATTGTGGTGTGCCTTACCCATGGAATTCATAGTGGTGATGTTTTATAGCAGAGCATTGTGGTGTGCCTTTACCCATGGAATTCATAGTGGTGATGTTTTATAGCAGAGCATTGTGGTGTGCCTTTACCCATGGAATTCATAGTGGTGATGTTTTATAGCAGAGCATTGTGGTGTGCCTTTACCCATGGAATTCATAGTGGTGATGTTTTATAGCAGAGCATTGTGGTGTGCCTTTACCCATGGAATTCATAGTGGTGATGTTAGCAGCAGATTGTGGTGTGCCTTTACCCATGGAATTCATAGTGGTGATGTTTTATAGCAGAGCATTGTGGTGTGCCTTTACCCATGGAATTCATAGTGGTGATGTTTTATAGCAGAGCATTGTGGTGTGCCTTTACCCATGGAATTCATAGTGGTGATGTTTTATAGCAGAGCATTGTGGTGTGCCTTTACCCATGGAATTCATAGTGGTGATGTTTTAGTGGTGATGTTTTATAGCAGAGCATTGTGGTGTGCCTTTACCCATGGAATTCATAGTGGTGATGTTTTATAGCAGAGCATTGTGGTGTGCCTTTACCCATGGAATTCATAGTGGTGATGTTTTATAGCAGAGCATTGTGGTGTGCCTTTACCCATGGAATTCATAGTGGTGATGTTTTATAGCACAGCATTGTGGTGTGCCTTTACCCATGGAATTCATAGTGGTGATGTTTTATAGCAGAGCATTGTGGTGTGCCTTTACCCATGGAATTCATAGTGGTGATGTTTTATAGCAGAGCATTGTGGTGTGCCTTTACCCATGGAATTCATAGTGGTGATGTTTTATAGCAGAGCATTGTGGTGTGCCTTTACCCATGGAATTCATAGTGGTGATGTTTTATAGCAGAGCATTGTGGTGTGCCTTTACCCATGGAATTCATAGTGGTGATGTTTTATAGCAGAGCATTGTGGTGTGCCTTTACCCATGGAATTCATAGTGGTGATGTTTTATAGCAGAGCATTGTGGTGTGCCTTTACCCATGGAATTCATAGTGGTGATGTTTTATAGCAGAGCATTGTGGTGTGCCTTTACCCATGGAATTCATAGTGGTGATGTTTTATAGCAGAGCATTGTGGTGTGCCTTTACCCATGGAATTCATAGTGGTGATGTTTTATAGCAGAGCATTGTGGTGTGCCTTTACCCATGGAATTCATAGTGGTGATGTTTTATAGCAGAGCATTGTGGTGTGCCTTTACCCATGGAATTCATAGTGGTGATGTTTTATAGCAGAGCATTGTGGTGTGCCTTTACCCATGGAATTCATAGTGGTGATGTTTTATAGCAGAGCATTGTGGTGTGCCTTTACCCATGGAATTCATAGTGGTGATGTTTTATAGCAGAGCATTGTGGTGTGCCTTTACCCATGGAATTCATAGTGGTGATGTTTTATAGCAGAGCATTGTGGTGTGCCTTTACCCATGGAATTCATAGTGGTGATGTTTTATAGCACAGCATTGTGGTGTGCCTTTACCCATGGAATTCATAGTGGTGATGTTTTATAGCAGAGCATTGTGGTGTGCCTTTACCCATGGAATTCATAGTGGTGATGTTTTATAGCAGAGCATTGTGGTGTGCCTTTACCCATGGAATTCATAGTGGTGATGTTTTATAGCAGAGCATTGTGGTGTGCCTTTACCCATGGAATTCATAGTGGTGATGTTTTATAGCAGAGCATTGTGGTGTGCCTTTACCCATGGAATTCATAGTGGTGATGTTTTATAGCAGAGCATTGTGGTGTGCCTTTACCCATGGAATTCATAGTGGTGATGTTTTATAGCAGAGCATTGTGGTGTGCCTTTACCCATGGAATTCATAGTGGTGATGTTTTATAGCAGAGCATTGTGGTGTGCCTTTACCCATATTATTCATAGTGGTGATGTTTTATAGCAGAGCATTGTGGTGTGCCTTTACCCATGGAATTCATAGTGGTGATGTTTTATAGCAGAGCATTGTGGTGTGCCTTTACCCATGGAATTCATAGTGGTGATGTTTTATAGCAGAGCATTGTGGTGTGCCTTTACCCATGGAATTCATAGTGGTGATGTTTTATAGCAGAGCATTGTGGTGTGCCTTTACCCATGGAATTCATAGTGGTGATGTTTTATAGCAGAGCATTGTGGTGTGCCTTTACCCATGGAATTCATAGTGGTGATGTTTTATAGCAGAGCATTGTGGTGTGCCTTTACCCATGGAATTCATAGTGGTGATGTTTTATAGCAGAGCATTGTGGTGTGCCTTTACCCATGGAATTCATAGTGGTGATGTTTTATAGCAGAGCATTGTGGTGTGCCTTTACCCATGGAATTCATAGTGGTGATGTTTTATAGCAGAGCATTGTGGTGTGCCTTTACCCATGGAATTCATAGTGGTGATGTTTTATAGCAGAGCATTGTGGTGTGCCTTTACCCATGGAATTCATAGTGGTGATGTTTTATAGCAGAGCATTGTGGTGTGCCTTTACCCATGGAATTCATAGTGGTGATGTTTTATAGCAGAGCATTGTGGTGTGCCTTTACCCATGGAATTCATAGTGGTGATGTTTTATAGCAGAGCATTGTGGTGTGCCTTTACCCATGGAATTCATAGTGGTGATGTTTTATAGCAGAGCATTGTGGTGTGCCTTTACCCATGGAATTCATAGTGGTGATGTTTTATAGCAGAGCATTGTGGTGTGCCTTTACCCATGGAATTCATAGTGGTGATGTTTTATAGCAGAGCATTGTGGTGTGCCTTTACCCATGGAATTCATAGTGGTGATGTTTTATAGCAGAGCATTGTGGTGTGCCTTTACCCATGGAATTCATAGTGGTGATGTTTTATAGCAGAGCATTGTGGTGTGCCTTTACCCATGGAATTCATAGTGGTGATGTTTTATAGCAGAGCATTGTGGTGTGCCTTTACCCATGGAATTCATAGTGGTGATGTTTTATAGCAGAGCATTGTGGTGTGCCTTTACCCATGGAATTCATAGTGGTGATGTTTTATAGCAGAGCATTGTGGTGTGCCTTTACCCATGGAATTCATAGTGGTGATGTTTTATAGCAGAGCATTGTGGTGTGCCTTTACCCATGGAATTCATAGTGGTGATGTTTTATAGCAGAGCATTGTGGTGTGCCTTTACCCATGGAATTCATAGTGGTGATGTTTTATAGCAGAGCATTGTGGTGTGCCTTTACCCATGGAATTCATAGTGGTGATGTTTTATAGCAGAGCATTGTGGTGTGCCTTTACCCATGGAATTCATAGTGGTGATGTTTTATAGCAGAGCATTGTGGTGTGCCTTTACCCATGGAATTCATAGTGGTGATGTTTTATAGCAGAGCATTGTGGTGTGCCTTTACCCATGGAATTCATAGTGGTGATGTTTTATAGCAGAGCATTGTGGTGTGCCTTTACCCATGGAATTCATAGTGGTGATGTTTTATAGCAGAGCATTGTGGTGTGCCTTTACCCATGGAATTCATAGTGGTGATGTTTTATAGCAGAGCATTGTGGTGTGCCTTTACCCATGGAATTCATAGTGGTGATGTTTTATAGCAGAGCATTGTGGTGTGCCTTTACCCATGGAATTCATAGTGGTGATGTTTTATAGCACAGCATTGTGGTGTGCCTTTACCCATGGAATTCATAGTGGTGATGTTTTATAGTGGTGATGTTTTATAGCAGAGCATTGTGGTGTGCCTTTACCCATGGAATTCATAGTGGTGATGTTTTATAGCAGAGCATTGTGGTGTGCCTTTACCCATGGAATTCATAGTGGTGATGTTTTATAGCAGAGCATTGTGGTGTGCCTTTACCCATGGAATTCATAGTGGTGATGTTTTATAGCAGAGCATTGTGGTGTGCCTTTACCCATGGAATTCATAGTGGTGATGTTTTATAGCAGAGCATTGTGGTGTGCCTTTACCCATGGAATTCATAGTGGTGATGTTTTATAGCAGAGCATTGTGGTGTGCCTTTACCCATGGAATTCATAGTGGTGATGTTTTATAGCAGAGCATTGTGGTGTGCCTTTACCCATGGAATTCATAGTGGTGATGTTTTATAGCAGAGCATTGTGGTGTGCCTTTACCCATGGAATTCATAGTGGTGATGTTTTATAGCAGAGCATTGTGGTGTGCCTTTACCCATGGAATTCATAGTGGTGATGTTTTATAGCAGAGCATTGTGGTGTGCCTTTACCCATGGAATTCATAGTGGTGATGTTTTA
The DNA here is from genome assembly GCF_019279795.1 of Protopterus annectens. Taxonomy (NCBI): domain Eukaryota; kingdom Metazoa; phylum Chordata; order Ceratodontiformes; family Protopteridae; genus Protopterus; species Protopterus annectens. Next base: position 757,884,375 of record NC_056751.1, read on the forward strand.
TAGCAGAGCATTGTGGTGTGCCTTTACCCATGGAATTCATAGTGGTGATGTTTTATAGCAGAGCAAATTGGTGTGCCTTTACCTATGAATTCATTGTGGTGATGTTTTATAGCAGAGCATTGCAGTGTGCTTTTACCCATGGAATTCATAGTGATGATGTTTTATAGCTTAGCATTGTGGTGTGCCTTTACCCATGGAATTCATAGTGGTGATGTTTTATAGCAGAGCATTGTGGTGTGCCTTTACCCATGGAATTCATAGTGGTGATGTTTTATAGCAGAGCATTGTGGTGTGCCTTTACCCATGGAATTCATAGTGGTGATGTTTTATAGCAGAGCATTGTGGTGTGCCTTTACCCATGGAATTCATAGTGGTGATGTTTTATAGCAGAGCATTGTGGTGTGCCTTTACCCATGGAATTCATAGTGGTGATGTTTTATAGCAGAGCATTGTGGTGTGCCTTTACCCATGGAATTCATAGTGGTGATGTTTTATAGCAGAGCATTGTGGTGTGCCTTTACCCATGGAATTCATAGTGGTGATGTTTTATAGCAGAGCATTGTGGTGTGCCTTTACCCATGGAATTCATAGTGGTGATGTTTTATAGCAGAGCATTGTGGTGTGCCTTTACCCATGGAATTCATAGTGGTGATGTTTTATAGCAGAGCATTGTGGTGTGCCTTTACCCATGGAATTCATAGTGGTGATGTTTTATAGCAGAGCATTGTGGTGTGCCTTTACCCATGGAATTCATAGTGGTGATGTTTTATAGCAGAGCATTGTGGTGTGCCTTTACCCATGGAATTCATAGTGGTGATGTTTTATAGCAGAGCATTGTGGTGTGCCTTTACCCATGGAATTCATAGTGGTGATGTTTTATAGCAGAGCATTGTGGTGTGCCTTTACCCATGGAATTCATAGTGGTGATGTTTTATAGCAGAGCATTGTGGTGTGCCTTTACCCATGGAATTCATAGTGGTGATGTTTTATAGCAGAGCATTGTGGTGTGCCTTTACCCATGGAATTCATAGTGGTGATGTTTTATAGCAGAGCATTGTGGTGTGCCTTTACCCATGGAATTCATAGTGGTGATGTTTTATAGCAGAGCATTGTGGTGTGCCTTTACCCATGGAATTCATAGTGGTGATGTTTTATAGCAGAGCATTGTGGTGTGCCTTTACCCATGGAATTCATAGTGGTGATGTTTTATAGCAGAGCATTGTGGTGTGCCTTTACCCATGGAATTCATAGTGGTGATGTTTTATAGCAGAGCATTGTGGTGTGCCTTTACCCATGGAATTCATAGTGGTGATGTTTTATAGCAGAGCATTGTGGTGTGCCTTTACCCATGGAATTCATAGTGGTGATGTTTTATAGCAGAGCATTGTGGTGTGCCTTTACCCATGGAATTCATAGTGGTGATGTTTTATAGCAGAGCATTGTGGTGTGCCTTTACCCATGGAATTCATAGTGGTGATGTTTTATAGCAGAGCATTGTGGTGTGCCTTTACCCATGGAATTCATAGTGGTGATGTTTTATAGCAGAGCATTGTGGTGTGCCTTTACCCATGGAATTCATAGTGGTGATGTTTTATAGCAGAGCATTGTGGTGTGCCTTTACCCATGGAATTCATAGTGGTGATGTTTTATAGCAGAGCATTGTGGTGTGCCTTTACCCATGGAATTCATAGTGGTGATGTTTTATAGCAGAGCATTGTGGTGTGCCTTTACCCATGGAATTCATAGTGGTGATGTTTTATAGCAGAGCATTGTGGTGTGCCTTTACCCATGGAATTCATAGTGGTGATGTTTTATAGCAGAGCATTGTGGTGTGCCTTTACCCATGGAATTCATAGTGGTGATGTTTTATAGCAGAGCATTGTGGTGTGCCTTTACCCATGGAATTCATAGTGGTGATGTTTTATAGCAGAGCATTGTGGTGTGCCTTTACCCATGGAATTCATAGTGGTGATGTTTTATAGCAGAGCATTGTGGTGTGCCTTTACCCATGGAATTCATAGTGGTGATGTTTTATAGCAGAGCATTGTGGTGTGCCTTTACCCATGGAATTCATAGTGGTGATGTTTTATAGCAGAGCATTGTGGTGTGCCTTTACCCATGGAATTCATAGTGGTGATGTTTTATAGCAGAGCATTGTGGTGTGCCTTTACCCATGGAATTCATAGTGGTGATGTTTTATAGCAGAGCATTGTGGTGTGCCTTTACCCATGGAATTCATAGTGGTGATGTTTTATAGCAGAGCATTGTGGTGTGCCTTTACCCATGGAATTCATAGTGGTGATGTTTTATAGCAGAGCATTGTGGTGTGCCTTTACCCATGGAATTCATAGTGGTGATGTTTTATAGCAGAGCATTGTGGTGTGCCTTTACCCATGGAATTCATAGTGGTGATGTTTTATAGCAGAACATTGTGGTGTGCCTTTACCCATGGAATTCATAGTGGTGATGTTTTATAGCAGAGCATTGTGGTGTGCCTTTACCCATGGAATTCATAGTGGTGATGTTTTATAGCAGAGCATTGTGGTGTGCCTTTACCCATGGAATTCATAGTGGTGATGTTTTATAGCAGAGCATTGTGGTGTGCCTTTACCCATGGAATTCATAGTGGTGATGTTTTATAGCAGAGCATTGTGGTGTGCCTTTACCCATGGAATTCATAGTGGTGATGTTTTATAGCAGAGCATTGTGGTGTGCCTTTACCCATGGAATTCATAGTGGTGATGTTTTATAGCAGAGCATTGTGGTGTGCCTTTACCCATGGAATTCATAGTGGTGATGTTTTATAGCAGAGCATTGTGGTGTGCCTTTACCCATGGAATTCATAGTGGTGATGTTTTATAGCAGAGCATTGTGGTGTGCCTTTACCCATGGAATTCATAGTGGTGATGTTTTATAGCAGAGCATTGTGGTGTGCCTTTACCCATGGAATTCATAGTGGTGATGTTTTATAGCAGAGCATTGTGGTGTGCCTTTACCCATGGAATTCATAGTGGTGATGTTTTATAGCAGAGCATTGTGGTGTGCCTTTACCCATGGAATTCATAGTGGTGATGTTTTATAGCAGAGCATTGTGGTGTGCCTTTACCCATGGAATTCATAGTGGTGATGTTTTATAGCAGAGCATTGTGGTGTGCCTTTACCCATGGAATTCATAGTGGTGATGTTTTATAGCAGAGCATTGTGGTGTGCCTTTACCCATGGAATTCATAGTGGTGATGTTTTATAGCAGAGCATTGTGGTGTGCCTTTACCCATGGAATTCATAGTGGTGATGTTTTATAGCAGAGCATTGTGGTGTGCCTTTACCCGTGGAATTCATAGTGGTGATGTTTTATAGCAGAGCATTGTGGTGTGCCTTTACCCATGGAATTCATAGTGGTGATGTTTTATAGCAGAGCATTGTGGTGTGCCTTTACCCATGGAATTCATAGTGGTGATGTTTTATAGCAGAGCATTGTGGTGTGCCTTTACCCATGGAATTCATAGTGGTGATGTTTTATAGCAGAGCATTGTGGTGTGCCTTTACCCATGGAATTCATAGTGGTGATGTTTTATAGCAGAGCATTGTGGTGTGCCTTTACCCATGGAATTCATAGTGGTGATGTTTTATAGCAGAGCATTGTGGTGTGCCTTTACCCATGGAATTCATAGTGGTGATGTTTTATAGCAGAGCATTGTGGTGTGCCTTTACCCATGGAATTCATAGTGGTGATGTTTTATAGCAGAGCATTGTGGTGTGCCTTTACCCATGGAATTCATAGTGGTGATGTTTTATAGCAGAGCATTGTGGTGTGCCTTTACCCATGGAATTCATAGTGGTGATGTTTTATAGCAGAGCATTGTGGTGTGCCTTTACCCATGGAATTCATAGTGGTGATGTTTTATAGCAGAGCATTGTGGTGTGCCTTTACCCATGGAATTCATAGTGGTGATGTTTTATAGCAGAGCATTGTGGTGTGCCTTTACCCATGGAATTCATAGTGGTGATGTTTTATAGCAGAGCATTGTGGTGTGCCTTTACCCATGGAATTCATAGTGGTGATGTTTTATAGCAGAGCATTGTGGTGTGCCTTTACCCATGGAATTCATAGTGGTGATGTTTTATAGCACAGCATTGTGGTGTGCCTTTACCCATGGAATTCATAGTGGTGATGTTTTATAGCAGAGCATTGTGGTGTGCCTTTACCCATGGAATTCATAGTGGTGATGTTTTATAGCAGAGCATTGTGGTGTGCCTTTACCCATGGAATTCATAGTGGTGATGTTTTATAGCAGAGCATTGTGGTGTGCCTTTACCCATGGAATTCATAGTGGTGATGTTTTATAGCAGAGCATTGTGGTGTGCCTTTACCCATGGAATTCATAGTGGTGATGTTTTATAGCAGAGCATTGTGGTGTGCCTTTACCCATGGAATTCATAGTGGTGATGTTTTATAGCAGAGCATTGTGGTGTGCCTTTACCCATGGAATTCATAGTGGTGATGTTTTATAGCAGAGCATTGTGGTGTGCCTTTACCCATGGAATTCATAGTGGTGATGTTTTATAGCAGAGCATTGTGGTGTGCCTTTACCCATGGAATTCATAGTGGTGATGTTTTATAGCAGAGCATTGTGGTGTGCCTTTACCCATGGAATTCATAGTGGTGATGTTTTATAGCAGAGCATTGTGGTGTGCCTTTACCCATGGAATTCATAGTGGTGATGTTTTATAGCAGAGCATTGTGGTGTGCCTTTACCCATGGAATTCATAGTGGTGATGTTTTATAGCAGAGCATTGTGGTGTGCCTTTACCCATGGAATTCATAGTGGTGATGTTTTATAGCAGAGCATTGTGGTGTGCCTTTACCCATGGAATTCATAGTGGTGATGTTTTATAGCAGAGCATTGTGGTGTGCCTTTACCCATGGAATTCATAGTGGTGATGTTTTATAGCAGAGCATTGTGGTGTGCCTTTACCCATGGAATTCATAGTGGTGATGTTTTATAGCAGAGCATTGTGGTGTGCCTTTACCCATGGAATTCATAGTGGTGATGTTTTATAGCAGAGCATTGTGGTGTGCCTTTACCCATGGAATTCATAGTGGTGATGTTTTATAGCAGAGCATTGTGGTGTGCCTTTACCCATGGAATTCATAGTGGTGATGTTTTATAGCAGAGCATTGTGGTGTGCCTTTACCCATGGAATTCATAGTGGTGATGTTTTATAGCAGAGCATTGTGGTGTGCCTTTACCCATGGAATTCATAGTGGTGATGTTTTATAGCAGAGCATTGTGGTGTGCCTTTACCCATGGAATTCATAGTGGTGATGTTTTATAGCAGAGCATTGTGGTGTGCCTTTACCCATGGAATTCATAGTGGTGATGTTTTATAGCAGAGCATTGTGGTGTGCCTTTACCCATGGAATTCATAGTGGTGATGTTTTATAGCAGAGCATTGTGGTGTGCCTTTACCCATGGAATTCATAGTGGTGATGTTTTATAGCAGAGCATTGTGGTGTGCCTTTACCCATGGAATTCATAGTGGTGATGTTTTATAGCAGAGCATTGTGGTGTGCCTTTACCCATGGAATTCATAGTGGTGATGTTTTATAGCAGAGCATTGTGGTGTGCCTTTACCCATGGAATTCATAGTGGTGATGTTTTATAGCAGAGCATTGTGGTGTGCCTTTACCCATGGAATTCATAGTGGTGATGTTTTATAGCAGAGCATTGTGGTGTGCCTTTACCCATGGAATTCATAGTGGTGATGTTTTATAGCAGAGCATTGTGGTGTGCCTTTACCCATGGAATTCATAGTGGTGATGTTTTATAGCAGAGCATTGTGGTGTGCCTTTACCCATGGAATTCATAGTGGTGATGTTTTATAGCAGAGCATTGTGGTGTGCCTTTACCCATGGAATTCATAGTGGTGATGTTTTATAGCAGAGCATTGTGGTGTGCCTTTACCCATGGAATTCATAGTGGTGATGTTTTATAGCAGAGCATTGTGGTGTGCCTTTACCCATGGAATTCATAGTGGTGATGTTTTATAGCAGAGCATTGTGGTGTGCCTTTACCCATGGAATTCATAGTGGTGATGTTTTATAGCAGAGCATTGTGGTGTGCCTTTACCCATGGAATTCATAGTGGTGATGTTTTATAGCAGAGCATTGTGGTGTGCCTTTACCCATGGAATTCATAGTGGTGATGTTTTATAGCAGAGCATTGTGGTGTGCCTTTACCCATGGAATTCATAGTGGTGATGTTTTATAGCAGAGCATTGTGGTGTGCCTTTACCCATGGAATTCATAGTGGTGATGTTTTATAGCAGAGCATTGTGGTGTGCCTTTACCCATGGAATTCATAGTGGTGATGTTTTATAGCAGAGCATTGTGGTGTGCCTTTACCCATGGAATTCATAGTGGTGATGTTTTATAGCAGAGCATTGTGGTGTGCCTTTACCCATGGAATTCATAGTGGTGATGTTTTATAGCAGAGCATTGTGGTGTGCCTTTACCCATGGAATTCATAGTGGTGATGTTTTATAGCAGAGCATTGTGGTGTGCCTTTACCCATGGAATTCATAGTGGTGATGTTTTATAGCAGAGCATTGTGGTGTGCCTTTACCCATGGAATTCATAGTGGTGATGTTTTATAGCAGAGCATTGTGGTGTGCCTTTACCCATGGAATTCATAGTGGTGATGTTTTATAGCAGAGCATTGTGGTGTGCCTTTACCCATGGAATTCATAGTGGTGATGTTTTATAGCAGAGCATTGTGGTGTGCCTTTACCCATGGAATTCATAGTGGTGATGTTTTATAGCAGAGCATTGTGGTGTGCCTTTACCCATGGAATTCATAGTGGTGATGTTTTATAGCAGAGCATTGTGGTGTGCCTTTACCCATGGAATTCATAGTGGTGATGTTTTATAGCAGAGCATTGTGGTGTGCCTTTACCCATGGAATTCATAGTGGTGATGTTTTATAGCAGAGCATTGTGGTGTGCCTTTACCCATGGAATTCATAGTGGTGATGTTTTATAGCAGAGCATTGTGGTGTGCCTTTACCCATGGAATTCATAGTGGTGATGTTTTATAGCAGAGCATTGTGGTGTGCCTTTACCCATGGAATTCATAGTGGTGATGTTTTATAGCAGAGCATTGTGGTGTGCCTTTACCCATGGAATTCATAGTGGTGATGTTTTATAGCAGAGCATTGTGGTGTGCCTTTACCCATGGAATTCATAGTGGTGATGTTTTATAGCAGAGCATTGTGGTGTGCCTTTACCCATGGAATTCATAGTGGTGATGTTTTATAGCAGAGCATTGTGGTGTGCCTTTACCCATGGAATTCATAGTGGTGATGTTTTATAGCAGAGCATTGTGGTGTGCCTTTACCCATGGAATTCATAGTGGTGATGTTTTATAGCAGAGCATTGTGGTGTGCCTTTACCCATGGAATTCATAGTGGTGATGTTTTATAGCAGAGCATTGTGGTGTGCCTTTACCCATGGAATTCATAGTGGTGATGTTTTATAGCAGAGCATTGTGGTGTGCCTTTACCCATGGAATTCATAGTGGTGATGTTTTATAGCAGAGCATTGTGGTGTGCCTTTACCCATGGAATTCATAGTGGTGATGTTTTATAGCAGAGCATTGTGGTGTGCCTTTACCCATGGAATTCATAGTGGTGATGTTTTATAGCAGAGCATTGTGGTGTGCCTTTACCCATGGAATTCATAGTGGTGATGTTTTATAGCAGAGCATTGTGGTGTGCCTTTACCCATGGAATTCATAGTGGTGATGTTTTATAGCAGAGCATTGTGGTGTGCCTTTACCCATGGAATTCATAGTGGTGATGTTTTATAGCAGAGCATTGTGGTGTGCCTTTACCCATGGAATTCATAGTGGTGATGTTTTATAGCAGAGCATTGTGGTGTGCCTTTACCCATGGAATTCATAGTGGTGATGTTTTATAGCAGAGCATTGTGGTGTGCCTTTACCCATGGAATTCATAGTGGTGATGTTTTATAGCAGAGCATTGTGGTGTGCCTTTACCCATGGAATTCATAGTGGTGATGTTTTATAGCAGAGCATTGTGGTGTGCCTTTACCCATGGAATTCATAGTGGTGATGTTTTATAGCAGAGCATTGTGGTGTGCCTTTACCCATGGAATTCATAGTGGTGATGTTTTATAGCAGAGCATTGTGTTGTGCCTTTACCCATGGAATTCATAGTGGTGATGTTTTATAGCAGAGCATTGTGGTGTGCCTTTACCCATGGAATTCATAGTGGTGATGTTTTATAGCAGAGCATTGTGGTGTGCCTTTACCCATGGAATTCATAGTGGTGATGTTTTATAGCAGAGCATTGTGGTGTGCCTTTACCCATGGAATTCATAGTGGTGATGTTTTATAGCAGAGCATTGTGGTGTGCCTTTACCCATGGAATTCATAGTGGTGATGTTTTATAGCAGAGCATTGTGGTGTGCCTTTACCCATGGAATTCATAGTGGTGATGTTTTATAGCAGAGCATTGTGGTGTGCCTTTACCCATGGAATTCATAGTGGTGATGTTTTATAGCAGAGCATTGTGGTGTGCCTTTACCCATGGAATTCATAGTGGTGATGTTTTATAGCAGAGCATTGTGGTGTGCCTTTACCCATGGAATTCATAGTGGTGATGTTTTATAGCAGAGCATTGTGGTGTGCCTTTACCCATGGAATTCATAGTGGTGATGTTTTATAGCAGAGCATTGTGGTGTGCCTTTACCCATGGAATTCATAGTGGTGATGTTTTATAGCAGAGCATTGTGGTGTGCCTTTACCCATGGAATTCATAGTGGTGATGTTTTATAGCAGAGCATTGTGGTGTGCCTTTACCCATGGAATTCATAGTGGTGATGTTTTATAGCAGAGCATTGTGGTGTGCCTTTACCCATGGAATTCATAGTGGTGATGTTTTATAGCAGAGCATTGTGGTGTGCCTTTACCCATGGAATTCATAGTGGTGATGTTTTATAGCAGAGCATTGTGGTGTGCCTTTACCCATGGAATTCATAGTGGTGATGTTTTATAGCAGAGCATTGTGGTGTGCCTTTACCCATGGAATTCATAGTGGTGATGTTTTATAGCAGAGCATTGTGGTGTGCCTTTACCCATGGAATTCATAGTGGTGATGTTTTATAGCAGAGCATTGTGGTGTGCCTTTACCCATGGAATTCATAGTGGTGATGTTTTATAGCAGAGCATTGTGGTGTGCCTTTACCCATGGAATTCATAGTGGTGATGTTTTATAGCAGAGCATTGTGGTGTGCCTTTACCCATGGAATTCATAGTGGTGATGTTTTATAGCAGAGCATTGTGGTGTGCCTTTACCCATGGAATTCATAGTGGTGATGTTTTATAGCAGAGCATTGTGGTGTGCCTTTACCCATGGAATTCATAGTGGTGATGTTTTATAGCAGAGCATTGTGGTGTGCCTTTACCCATGGAATTCATAGTGGTGATGTTTTATAGCAGAGCATTGTGGTGTGCCTTTACCCATGGAATTCATAGTGGTGATGTTTTATAGCAGAGCATTGTGGTGTGCCTTTACCCATGGAATTCATAGTGGTGATGTTTTATAGCAGAGCATTGTGGTGTGCCTTTACCCATGGAATTCATAGTGGTGATGTTTTATAGCAGAGCATTGTGGTGTGCCTTTACCCATGGAATTCATAGTGGTGATGTTTTATAGCAGAGCATTGTGGTGTGCCTTTACCCATGGAATTCATAGTGGTGATGTTTTATAGCAGAGCATTGTGGTGTGCCTTTACCCATGGAATTCATAGTGGTGATGTTTTATAGCAGAGCATTGTGGTGTGCCTTTACCCATGGAATTCATAGTGGTGATGTTTTATAGCAGAGCATTGTGGTGTGCCTTTACCCATGGAATTCATAGTGGTGATGTTTTATAGCAGAGCATTGTGGTGTGCCTTTACCCATGGAATTCATAGTGGTGATGTTTTATAGCAGAGCATTGTGGTGTGCCTTTACCCATGGAATTCATAGTGGTGATGTTTTATAGCAGAGCATTGTGGTGTGCCTTTACCCATGGAATTCATAGTGGTGATGTTTTATAGCAGAGCATTGTGGTGTGCCTTTACCCATGGAATTCATAGTGGTGATGTTTTATAGCAGAGCATTGTGGTGTGCCTTTACCCATGGAATTCATAGTGGTGATGTTTTATAGCAGAGCATTGTGGTGTGCCTTTACCCATGGAATTCATAGTGGTGATGTTTTATAGCAGAGCATTGTGGTGTGCCTTTACCCATGGAATTCATAGTGGTGATGTTTTATAGCAGAGCATTGTGGTGTGCCTTTACCCATGGAATTCATAGTGGTGATGTTTTATAGCAGAGCATTGTGGTGTGCCTTTACCCATGGAATTCATAGTGGTGATGTTTTATAGCAGAGCATTGTGGTGTGCCTTTACCCATGGAATTCATAGTGGTGATGTTTTATAGCAGAGCATTGTGGTGTGCCTTTACCCATGGAATTCATAGTGGTGATGTTTTATAGCAGAGCATTGTGGTGTGCCTTTACCCATGGAATTCATAGTGGTGATGTTTTATAGCAGAGCATTGTGGTGTGCCTTTACCCATGGAATTCATAGTGGTGATGTTTTATAGCAGAGCATTGTGGTGTGCCTTTACCCATGGAATTCATAGTGGTGATGTTTTATAGCAGAGCATTGTGGTGTGCCTTTACCCATGGAATTCATAGTGGTGATGTTTTATAGCAGAGCATTGTGGTGTGCCTTTACCCATGGAATTCATAGTGGTGATGTTTTATAGCAGAGCATTGTGGTGTGCCTTTACCCATGGAATTCATAGTGGTGATGTTTTATAGCAGAGCATTGTGGTGTGCCTTTACCCATGGAATTCATAGTGGTGATGTTTTATAGCAGAGCATTGTGGTGTGCCTTTACCCATGGAATTCATAGTGGTGATGTTTTATAGCAGAGCATTGTGGTGTGCCTTTACCCATGGAATTCATAGTGGTGATGTTTTATAGCAGAGCATTGTGGTGTGCCTTTACCCATGGAATTCATAGTGGTGATGTTTTATAGCAGAGCATTGTGGTGTGCCTTTACCCATGGAATTCATAGTGGTGATGTTTTATAGCAGAGCATTGTGGTGTGCCTTTACCCATGGAATTCATAGTGGTGATGTTTTATAGCAGAGCATTGTGGTGTGCCTTTACCCATGGAATTCATAGTGGTGATGTTTTATAGCAGAGCATTGTGGTGTGCCTTTACCCATGGAATTCATAGTGGTGATGTTTTATAGCAGAGCATTGTGGTGTGCCTTTACCCATGGAATTCATAGTGGTGATGTTTTATAGCAGAGCATTGTGGTGTGCCTTTACCCATGGAATTCATAGTGGTGATGTTTTATAGCAGAGCATTGTGGTGTGCCTTTACCCATGGAATTCATAGTGGTGATGTTTTATAGCAGAGCATTGTGGTGTGCCTTTACCCATGGAATTCATAGTGGTGATGTTTTATAGCAGAGCATTGTGGTGTGCCTTTACCCATGGAATTCATAGTGGTGATGTTTTATAGCAGAGCATTGTGGTGTGCCTTTACCCATGGAATTCATAGTGGTGATGTTTTATAGCAGAGCATTGTGGTGTGCCTTTACCCATGGAATTCATAGTGGTGATGTTTTATAGCAGAGCATTGTGGTGTGCCTTTACCCATGGAATTCATAGTGGTGATGTTTTATAGCAGAGCATTGTGGTGTGCCTTTACCCATGGAATTCATAGTGGTGATGTTTTATAGCAGAGCATTGTGGTGTGCCTTTACCCATGGAATTCATAGTGGTGATGTTTTATAGCAGAGCATTGTGGTGTGCCTTTACCCATGGAATTCATAGTGGTGATGTTTTATAGCAGAGCATTGTGGTGTGCCTTTACCCATGGAATTCATAGTGGTGATGTTTTATAGCAGAGCATTGTGGTGTGCCTTTACCCATGGAATTCATAGTGGTGATGTTTTATAGCAGAGCATTGTGGTGTGCCTTTACCCATGGAATTCATAGTGGTGATGTTTTATAGCAGAGCATTGTGGTGTGCCTTTACCCATGGAATTCATAGTGGTGATGTTTTATAGCAGAGCATTGTGGTGTGCCTTTACCCATGGAATTCATAGTGGTGATGTTTTATAGCAGAGCATTGTGGTGTGCCTTTACCCATGGAATTCATAGTGGTGATGTTTTATAGCAGAGCATTGTGGTGTGCCTTTACCCATGGAATTCATAGTGGTGATGTTTTATAGCAGAGCATTGTGGTGTGCCTTTACCCATGGAATTCATAGTGGTGATGTTTTATAGCAGAGCATTGTGGTGTGCCTTTACCCATGGAATTCATAGTGGTGATGTTTTATAGCAGAGCATTGTGGTGTGCCTTTACCCATGGAATTCATAGTGGTGATGTTTTATAGCAGAGCATTGTGGTGTGCCTTTACCCATGGAATTCATAGTGGTGATGTTTTATAGCAGAGCATTGTGGTGTGCCTTTACCCATGGAATTCATAGTGGTGATGTTTTATAGCAGAGCATTGTGGTGTGCCTTTACCCATGGAATTCATAGTGGTGATGTTTTATAGCAGAGCATTGTGGTGTGCCTTTACCCATGGAATTCATAGTGGTGATGTTTTATAGCAGAGCATTGTGGTGTGCCTTTACCTTTGGAATTCATAGTGGTGATGTTTTATAGCAGAGCATTGTGGTGTGCCTTTACCCATGGAATTCATAGTGGTGATGTTTTATAGCAGAGCATTGTGGTGTGCCTTTACCCATGGAATTCATAGTGGTGATGTTTTATAGCAGAGCATTGTGGTGTGCCTTTACCCATGGAATTCATAGTGGTGATGTTTTATAGCAGAGCATTGTGGTGTGCCTTTACCCATGGAATTCATAGTGGTGATGTTTTATAGCAGAGCATTGTGGTGTGCCTTTACCCATGGAATTCATAGTGGTGATGTTTTATAGCAGAGCATTGTGGTGTGCCTTTACCCATGGAATTCATAGTGGTGATGTTTTATAGCAGAGCATTGTGGTGTGCCTTTACCCATGGAATTCATAGTGGTGATGTTTTATAGCAGAGCATTGTGGTGTGCCTTTACCCATGGAATTCATAGTGGTGATGTTTTATAGCAGAGCATTGTGGTGTGCCTTTACCCATGGAATTCATAGTGGTGATGTTTTATAGCAGAGCATTGTGGTGTGCCTTTACCCATGGAATTCATAGTGGTGATGTTTTATAGCAGAGCATTGTGGTGTGCCTTTACCCATGGAATTCATAGTGGTGATGTTTTATAGCAGAGCATTGTGGTGTGCCTTTACCCATGGAATTCATAGTGGTGATGTTTTATAGCAGAGCATTGTGGTGTGCCTTTACCCATGGAATTCATAGTGGTGATGTTTTATAGCAGAGCATTGTGGTGTGCCTTTACCCATGGAATTCATAGTGGTGATGTTTTATAGCAGAGCATTGTGGTGTGCCTTTACCCATGGAATTCATAGTGGTGATGTTTTATAGCAGAGCATTGTGGTGTGCCTTTACCCATGGAATTCATAGTGGTGATGTTTTATAGCAGAGCATTGTGGTGTGCCTTTACCCATGGAATTCATAGTGGTGATGTTTTATAGCAGAGCATTGTGGTGTGCCTTTACCCATGGAATTCATAGTGGTGATGTTTTATAGCAGAGCATTGTGGTGTGCCTTTACCCATGGAATTCATAGTGGTGATGTTTTATAGCAGAGCATTGTGGTGTGCCTTTACCCATGGAATTCATAGTGGTGATGTTTTATAGCAGAGCATTGTGGTGTGCCTTTACCCATGGAATTCATAGTGGTGATGTTTTATAGCAGAGCATTGTGGTGTGCCTTTACCCATGGAATTCATAGTGGTGATGTTTTATAGCAGAGCATTGTGGTGTGCCTTTACCCATGGAATTCATAGTGGTGATGTTTTATAGCAGAGCATTGTGGTGTGCCTTTACCCATGGAATTCATAGTGGTGATGTTTTATAGCAGAGCATTGTGGTGTGCCTTTACCCATGGAATTCATAGTGGTGATGTTTTATAGCAGAGCATTGTGGTGTGCCTTTACCCATGGAATTCATAGTGGTGATGTTTTATAGCAGAGCATTGTGGTGTGCCTTTACCCATGGAATTCATAGTGGTGATGTTTTATAGCAGAGCATTGTGGTGTGCCTTTACCCATGGAATTCATAGTGGTGATGTTTTATAGCAGAGCATTGTGGTGTGCCTTTACCCATGGAATTCATAGTGGTGATGTTTTATAGCAGAGCATTGTGGTGTGCCTTTACCCATGGAATTCATAGTGGTGATGTTTTATAGCAGAGCATTGTGGTGTGCCTTTACCCATGGAATTCATAGTGGTGATGTTTTATAGCAGAGCATTGTGGTGTGCCTTTACCCATGGAATTCATAGTGGTGATGTTTTATAGCAGAGCATTGTGGTGTGCCTTTACCCATGGAATTCATAGTGGTGATGTTTTATAGCAGAGCATTGTGGTGTGCCTTTACCCATGGAATTCATAGTGGTGATGTTTTATAGCAGAGCATTGTGGTGTGCCTTTACCCATGGAATTCATAGTGGTGATGTTTTATAGCAGAGCATTGTGGTGTGCCTTTACCCATGGAATTCATAGTGGTGATGTTTTATAGCAGAGCATTGTGGTGTGCCTTTACCCATGGAATTCATAGTGGTGATGTTTTATAGCAGAGCATTGTGGTGTGCCTTTACCCATGGAATTCATAGTGGTGATGTTTTATAGCAGAGCATTGTGGTGTGCCTTTACCCATGGAATTCATAGTGGTGATGTTTTATAGCAGAGCATTGTGGTGTGCCTTTACCCATGGAATTCATAGTGGTGATGTTTTATAGCAGAGCATTGTGGTGTGCCTTTACCCATGGAATTCATAGTGGTGATGTTTTATAGCAGAGCATTGTGGTGTGCCTTTACCCATGGAATTCATAGTGGTGATGTTTTATAGCAGAGCATTGTGGTGTGCCTTTACCCATGGAATTCATAGTGGTGATGTTTTATAGCAGAGCATTGTGGTGTGCCTTTACCCATGGAATTCATAGTGGTGATGTTTTATAGCAGAGCATTGTGGTGTGCCTTTACCCATGGAATTCATAGTGGTGATGTTTTATAGCAGAGCATTGTGGTGTGCCTTTACCCATGGAATTCATAGTGGTGATGTTTTATAGCAGAGCATTGTGGTGTGCCTTTACCCATGGAATTCATAGTGGTGATGTTTTATAGCAGAGCATTGTGGTGTGCCTTTACCCATGGAATTCATAGTGGTGATGTTTTATAGCAGAGCATTGTGGTGTGCCTTTACCCATGGAATTCATAGTGGTGATGTTTTATAGCAGAGCATTGTGGTGTGCCTTTACCCATGGAATTCATAGTGGTGATGTTTTATAGCAGAGCATTGTGGTGTGCCTTTACCCATGGAATTCATAGTGGTGATGTTTTATAGCAGAGCATTGTGGTGTGCCTTTACCCATGGAATTCATAGTGGTGATGTTTTATAGCAGAGCATTGTGGTGTGCCTTTACCCATGGAATTCATAGTGGTGATGTTTTATAGCAGAGCATTGTGGTGTGCCTTTACCCATGGAATTCATAGTGGTGATGTTTTATAGCAGAGCATTGTGGTGTGCCTTTACCCATGGAATTCATAGTGGTGATGTTTTATAGCAGAGCATTGTGGTGTGCCTTTACCCATGGAATTCATAGTGGTGATGTTTTATAGCAGAGCATTGTGGTGTGCCTTTACCCATGGAATTCATAGTGGTGATGTTTTATAGCAGAGCATTGTGGTGTGCCTTTACCCATGGAATTCATAGTGGTGATGTTTTATAGCAGAGCATTGTGGTGTGCCTTTACCCATGGAATTCATAGTGGTGATGTTTTATAGCAGAGCATTGTGGTGTGCCTTTACCCATGGAATTCATAGTGGTGATGTTTTATAGCAGAGCATTGTGGTGTGCCTTTACCCATGGAATTCATAGTGGTGATGTTTTATAGCAGAGCATTGTGGTGTGCCTTTACCCATGGAATTCATAGTGGTGATGTTTTATAGCAGAGCATTGTGGTGTGCCTTTACCCATGGAATTCATAGTGGTGATGTTTTATAGCAGAGCATTGTGGTGTGCCTTTACCCATGGAATTCATAGTGGTGATGTTTTATAGCAGAGCATTGTGGTGTGCCTTTACCCATGGAATTCATAGTGGTGATGTTTTATAGCAGAGCATTGTGGTGTGCCTTTACCCATGGAATTCATAGTGGTGATGTTTTATAGCAGAGCATTGTGGTGTGCCTTTACCCATGGAATTCATAGTGGTGATGTTTTATAGCAGAGCATTGTGGTGTGCCTTTACCCATGGAATTCATAGTGGTGATGTTTTATAGCAGAGCATTGTGGTGTGCCTTTACCCATGGAATTCATAGTGGTGATGTTTTATAGCAGAGCATTGTGGTGTGCCTTTACCCATGGAATTCATAGTGGTGATGTTTTATAGCAGAGCATTGTGGTGTGCCTTTACCCATGGAATTCATAGTGGTGATGTTTTATAGCAGAGCATTGTGGTGTGCCTTTACCCATGGAATTCATAGTGGTGATGTTTTATAGCAGAGCATTGTGGTGTGCCTTTACCCATGGAATTCATAGTGGTGATGTTTTATAGCAGAGCATTGTGGTGTGCCTTTACCCATGGAATTCATAGTGGTGATGTTTTATAGCAGAGCATTGTGGTGTGCCTTTACCCATGGAATTCATAGTGGTGATGTTTTATAGCAGAGCATTGTGGTGTGCCTTTACCCATGGAATTCATAGTGGTGATGTTTTATAGCAGAGCATTGTGGTGTGCCTTTTCCTTTACCCATGGAATTCATAGGGGTGATGTTTTATAGCAGAGCATTGTGGTGTGCCTTTACCCATGGAATTCATAGTGGTGATGTTTTATAGCAGAGCATTGTGGTGTGCCTTTACCCATGGAATTCATAGTGGTGATGTTTTATAGCAGAGCATTGTGGTGTGCCTTTACCCATGGAATTCATAGTGGTGATGTTTTATAGCAGAGCATTGTGGTGTGCCTTTACCCATGGAATTCATAGTGGTGATGTTTTATAGCAGAGCATTGTGGTGTGCCTTTACCCATGGAATTCATAGTGGTGATGTTTTATAGCAGAGCATTGTGGTGTGCCTTTACCCATGGAATTCATAGTGGTGATGTTTTATAGCAGAGCATTGTGGTGTGCCTTTACCCATGGAATTCATAGTGGTGATGTTTTATAGCAGAGCATTGTGGTGTGCCTTTACCCATGGAATTCATAGTGGTGATGTTTTATAGCAGAGCATTGTGGTGTGCCTTTACCCATGGAATTCATAGTGGTGATTTTTATAGCATAGCATTGTGGTGTGCCTTTACCCATGGAATTCATAGTGGTGAAGTTTTATAGCAGAGCATTGTGGTGTGCCTTTACCCATTGAATTCATAGTGGTGATGTTTCATAGCAGAGCATTGTGGTGTGCCTTTACCCATGGAATTCATAGTGGTGATGTTTTATAGCAGAGCATTGTGGTGTGCCTTTACCCATGGAATTCATAGTGGTGATGTTTTATAGCAGAGCATTGTGGTGTGCCTTTACCCATGGAATTCATAGTGGTGATGTTTTATAGCAGAGCATTGTGGTGTGCCTTTACCCATGGAATTCATAGTGGTGATGTTTTATAGCAGAGCATTGTGGTGTGCCTTTACCCATGGAATTCATAGTGGTGATGTTTTATAGCAGAGCATTGTGGTGTGCCTTTACCCATGGAATTCATAGTGGTGATGTTTTATAGCAGAGCATTGTGGTGTGCCTTTACCCATGGAATTCATAGTGGTGATGTTTTATAGCAGAGCATTGTGGTGTGCCTTTACCCATGGAATTCATAGTGGTGATGTTTTATAGCAGAGCATTGTGGTGTGCCTTTACCCATGGAATTCATAGTGGTGATGTTTTATAGCAGAGCATTGTGGTGTGCCTTTACCCATGGAATTCATAGTGGTGATGTTTTATAGCAGAGCATTGTGGTGTGCCTTTACCCATGGAATTCATAGTGGTGATGTTTTATAGCAGAGCATTGTGGTGTGCCTTTACCCATGGAATTCATAGTGGTGATGTTTTATAGCAGAGCATTGTGGTGTGCCTTTACCCATGGAATTCATAGTGGTGATGTTTTATAGCAGAGCATTGTGGTGTGCCTTTACCCATGGAATTCATAGTGGTGATGTTTTATAGCAGAGCATTGTGGTGTGCCTTTACCCATGGAATTCATAGTGGTGATGTTTTATAGCAGAGCATTGTGGTGTGCCTTTACCCATGGAATTCATAGTGGTGATGTTTTATAGCAGAGCATTGTGGTGTGCCTTTACCCATGGAATTCATAGTGGTGATGTTTTATAGCAGAGCATTGTGGTGTGCCTTTACCCATGGAATTCATAGTGGTGATGTTTTATAGCAGAGCATTGTGGTGTGCCTTTACCCATGGAATTCATAGTGGTGATGTTTTATAGCAGAGCATTGTGGTGTGCCTTTACCCATGGAATTCATAGTGGTGATGTTTTATAGCAGAGCATTGTGGTGTGCCTTTACCCATGGAATTCATAGTGGTGATGTTTTATAGCAGAGCATTGTGGTGTGCCTTTACCCATGGAATTCATAGTGGTGATGTTTTATAGCAGAGCATTGTGGTGTGCCTTTACCCATGGAATTCATAGTGGTGATGTTTTATAGCAGAGCATTGTGGTGTGCCTTTACCCATGGAATTCATAGTGGTGATGTTTTATAGCAGAGCATTGTGGTGTGCCTTTACCCATGGAATTCATAGTGGTGATGTTTTATAGCAGAGCATTGTGGTGTGCCTTTACCCATGGAATTCATAGTGGTGATGTTTTATAGCAGAGCATTGTGGTGTGCCTTTACCCATGGAATTCATAGTGGTGATGTTTTATAGCAGAGCATTGTGGTGTGCCTTTACCCATGGAATTCATAGTGGTGATGTTTTATAGCAGAGCATTGTGGTGTGCCTTTACCCATGGAATTCATAGTGGTGATGTTTTATAGCAGAGCATTGTGGTGTGCCTTTACCCATGGAATTCATAGTGGTGATGTTTTATAGCAGAGCATTGTGGTGTGCCTTTACCCATGGAATTCATAGTGGTGATGTTTTATAGCAGAGCATTGTGGTGTGCCTTTACCCATGGAATTCATAGTGGTGATGTTTTATAGCAGAGCATTGTGGTGTGCCTTTACCCATGGAATTCATAGTGGTGATGTTTTATAGCAGAGCATTGTGGTGTGCCTTTACCCATGGAATTCATAGTGGTGATGTTTTATAGCAGAGCATTGTGGTGTGCCTTTACCCATGGAATTCATAGTGGTGATGTTTTATAGCAGAGCATTGTGGTGTGCCTTTACCCATGGAATTCATAGTGGTGATGTTTTATAGCAGAGCATTGTGGTGTGCCTTTACCCATGGAATTCATAGTGGTGATGTTTTATAGCAGAGCATTGTGGTGTGCCTTTACCCATGGAATTCATAGTGGTGATGTTTTATAGCAGAGCATTGTGGTGTGCCTTTACCCATGGAATTCATAGTGGTGATGTTTTATAGCAGAGCATTGTGGTGTGCCTTTACCCATGGAATTCATAGTGGTGATGTTTTATAGCAGAGCATTGTGGTGTGCCTTTACCCATGGAATTCATAGTGGTGATGTTTTATAGCAGAGCATTGTGGTGTGCCTTTACCCATGGAATTCATAGTGGTGATGTTTTATAGCAGAGCATTGTGGTGTGCCTTTACCCATGGAATTCATAGTGGTGATGTTTTATAGCAGAGCATTGTGGTGTGCCTTTACCCATGGAATTCATAGTGGTGATGTTTTATAGCAGAGCATTGTGGTGTGCCTTTACCCATGGAATTCATAGTGGTGATGTTTTATAGCAGAGCATTGTGGTGTGCCTTTACCCATGGAATTCATAGTGGTGATGTTTTATAGCAGAGCATTGTGGTGTGCCTTTACCCATGGAATTCATAGTGGTGATGTTTTATAGCAGAGCATTGTGGTGTGCCTTTACCCATGGAATTCATAGTGGTGATGTTTTATAGCAGAGCATTGTGGTGTGCCTTTACCCATGGAATTCATAGTGGTGATGTTTTATAGCAGAGCATTGTGGTGTGCCTTTACCCATGGAATTCATAGTGGTGATGTTTTATAGCAGAGCATTGTGGTGTGCCTTTACCCATGGAATTCATAGTGGTGATGTTTTATAGCAGAGCATTGTGGTGTGCCTTTACCCATGGAATTCATAGTGGTGATGTTTTATAGCAGAGCATTGTGGTGTGCCTTTACCCATGGAATTCATAGTGGTGATGTTTTATAGCAGAGCATTGTGGTGTGCCTTTACCCATGGAATTCATAGTGGTGATGTTTTATAGCAGAGCATTGTGGTGTGCCTTTACCCATGGAATTCATAGTGGTGATGTTTTATAGCAGAGCATTGTGGTGTGCCTTTACCCATGGAATTCATAGTGGTGATGTTTTATAGCAGAGCATTGTGGTGTGCCTTTACCCATGGAATTCATAGTGGTGATGTTTTATAGCAGAGCATTGTGGTGTGCCTTTACCCATGGAATTCATAGTGGTGATGTTTTATAGCAGAGCATTGTGGTGTGCCTTTACCCATGGAATTCATAGTGGTGATGTTTTATAGCAGAGCATTGTGGTGTGCCTTTACCCATGGAATTCATAGTGGTGATGTTTTATAGCAGAGCATTGTGGTGTGCCTTTACCCATGGAATTCATAGTGGTGATGTTTTATAGCAGAGCATTGTGGTGTGCCTTTACCCATGGAATTCATAGTGGTGATGTTTTATAGCAGAGCATTGTGGTGTGCCTTTACCCATGGAATTCATAGTGGTGATGTTTTATAGCAGAGCATTGTGGTGTGCCTTTACCCATGGAATTCATAGTGGTGATGTTTTATAGCAGAGCATTGTGGTGTGCCTTTACCCATGGAATTCATAGTGGTGATGTTTTATAGCAGAGCATTGTGGTGTGCCTTTACCCATGGAATTCATAGTGGTGATGTTTTATAGCAGAGCATTGTGGTGTGCCTTTACCCATGGAATTCATAGTGGTGATGTTTTATAGCAGAGCATTGTGGTGTGCCTTTACCCATGGAATTCATAGTGGTGATGTTTTATAGCAGAGCATTGTGGTGTGCCTTTACCCATGGAATTCATAGTGGTGATGTTTTATAGCAGAGCATTGTGGTGTGCCTTTACCCATGGAATTCATAGTGGTGATGTTTTATAGCAGAGCATTGTGGTGTGCCTTTACCCATGGAATTCATAGTGGTGATGTTTTATAGCAGAGCATTGTGGTGTGCCTTTACCCATGGAATTCATAGTGGTGATGTTTTATAGCAGAGCATTGTGGTGTGCCTTTACCCATGGAATTCATAGTGGTGATGTTTTATAGCAGAGCATTGTGGTGTGCCTTTACCCATGGAATTCATAGTGGTGATGTTTTATAGCAGAGCATTGTGGTGTGCCTTTACCCATGGAATTCATAGTGGTGATGTTTTATAGCAGAGCATTGTGGTGTGCCTTTACCCATGGAATTCATAGTGGTGATGTTTTATAGCAGAGCATTGTGGTGTGCCTTTACCCATGGAATTCATAGTGGTGATGTTTTATAGCAGAGCATTGTGGTGTGCCTTTACCCATGGAATTCATAGTGGTGATGTTTTATAGCAGAGCATTGTGGTGTGCCTTTACCCATGGAATTCATAGTGGTGATGTTTTATAGCAGAGCATTGTGGTGTGCCTTTACCCATGGAATTCATAGTGGTGATGTTTTATAGCAGAGCATTGTGGTGTGCCTTTACCCATGGAATTCATAGTGGTGATGTTTTATAGCAGAGCATTGTGGTGTGCCTTTACCCATGGAATTCATAGTGGTGATGTTTTATAGCAGAGCATTGTGGTGTGCCTTTACCCATGGAATTCATAGTGGTGATGTTTTATAGCAGAGCATTGTGGTGTGCCTTTACCCATGGAATTCATAGTGGTGATATTTTATAGCAGAGCATTGTGGTGTGCCTTTACCCATGGAATTCATAGTGGTGATGTTTTATAGCAGAGCATTGTGGTGTGCCTTTACCCATGGAATTCATAGTGGTGATGTTTTATAGCACAGCATTGTGGTGTGCCTTTACCCATGGAATTCATAGTGGTGATGTCTTATAGCAGAGCATTGTGGTGTGCCTTTACCCATGGAATTCATAGTGGTGATGTTTTATAGCAGAGCAGTGTGGTGTCCCTTTGCCCATGAAATTCATAATGTTGATGTTTTATAGCAGAGCATTGTGGTGTGCCTTTACCCATTGAATTCATAGTGGTGATGTTTTATAGCAGAGCATTGTGGTTTGCCTTTTCCCATTTAATTTATAGTGGTGATGTTTTCTAGCAGAGCATTGTGGTGTACCTATACCCATGGACTTCATGGTGGTGATGTTTTATAGCAGAGCATTGTGGTGTGTTTTTACCTATGGAATTCATAGTGGTGATGTTTTGTAGCAGGGCATTGTGGTGTACCTTTACCCATGGACTTCATGGTGGTGATGTTTTATAGCAGAGCATTGTGGTGTGTTTTTACCCATGGAATTCATAGTGGTCATGTTTTATAGCAGGGCATTGTGGTGTGCCTTTACCCATGGAATTCATAGTGGTGATGTTTTATAGCAGAGCATTGTGGTTTGCCTTTACCCATTTAATTTATAGTGGTGATGTTTTCTAGCAGAGCATTATGGTGTACCTTTCCCCATGGACTTCATGGTTGTGATGTTTTATAGCAGAGCATTGTGGTGTGTTTTTACCCATGGAATTCATAGTGGTGATGTTTTGTAGCAGGGCATTGTGGTGTATCTTTACCCATGGACTTCATGGTGGTGATGTTTTATAGCAGAGCATTGTGGTGTGTTTTTACCCATGGAATTCATAGTGGTGATGTTTTATAGCAGGGCATTGTGGTGTGCCTTTACCCATGGAATTCATAGTGGTGATGTTTTATACAGAGCATTGTGGTGTGCCTTTACCCATTTAATTCATAGTGGTGATGTTTTATAGCAGAGCATTGTGGTGTGCCTTTACCTTTGGAATTCATAGTGGTGATGTTTTATAGTAGAGCATGATGGTGTACCTTTTCCTGTGGAATTCATCGTGGTGATATGTGTTGGAGTGGGTGCACCATTCCTGGAAGTACTGCAATACCAGGTTGATGCATGGAGTGGATGGAGCAAGCCCCTATTCCATCTCCCTGTCCCAAAATCTTTTTAGTTAATGGTCCCCAGATAAGGGACATAGCATATATTAAACTGATAAGAACAGATGTGTGCATATGTGTAATTTGCCAATGTATTACCTGGATCTTTTCTCCCCGGGCCTCCACTGGAAATGGGCTATGCTCAGCTAGACCTTCCCGGTTAACAAATGTAAAATAAATAAAATAAATGTTTTAAAGCAGAGCACTGTGGTGTGCCTTTACTTATGGAATTCATTGTGGTGATGTTTTATAGCAGAGCACTGTGGTGTGCCTTTACCTATGGAATTCATAGTGGTGATGTTTTATAGCAGAGCACTGTGGCATGCCTTTACCCATGGAATTCAAATTTGCAATCATGGTGGGCTTCAGTATGTAGTAGGGAGATGGAGACAATACTGTGAATCTAATATTGACAAGCCTGGATCCGATTATGGATAGCAGAGTGCAGGACCTGCTAGGTTTTAGGAATGTGGGGAAGGACACAAACAGTGATGAGAATATAAAGTGTCAGGGTTAGTCTTCAGTAAGATGAGGCACATGCAAATGAGTCGCCTTTATTTATTTATTTTATTTATTGACATTTCTTATCCGGGTTGGTTCAACTGGGCCAGTATCCCTTTTTCAGTGGAGGCCCGAGGAGAAAAGCTCCAGATTACAAAGAAATTTCATATTAAACTTCACACTCAAAAACAATAACAGTACATATAATAATTCACACTTCAGGATAGTACAAACTTAGAGTCCAAAAATTAAAACCTACAAAGTTAAAAACAAAGAGATAAACAATATATACATCAAAATATTCAAGTCTTCACTATGGAGAGGATGAATTAACCAGGTAAAACACATAGTAGGTACAAACTTAAAAATAGGGGGGAGAGTATTGTACATTTTCAAGTGGTGGTGATATGAAACGAAAGAGTAGTGGAGTTTAGGTTGGGTCATGGCAGGGGCAAGTCTTGGTGTTCAGAAGCTGTAATTATTTTTTAAAGTGTAGTGGATGGATAATGGAGCGAATGGTTAAAGGAAGTTTGCTCCAAGGTTGGACAACAGAGCATTTATACAGGAGTTTACCCACAATTTTTTTTGGATGGTAAATATCTAAAAGTTGTTGGTTAGAGGTAAGCAGGGTCCGAGATGGGGTGGAGGGTGATACGAGGGAGGATAGAGCAGGGCATGATGATGGTTTGTATAGTATGGTGTGTAATATTTGAAATTGTGATATAAAGAGTTGTTGGGGGAGTTCAAGCCATTGAAGAGCACTTTAGTGCTAGACAGTGGTGTGAGTTGTAAGGAGAGTTCATAATGAATTGAGCTATTTTGTGGTATGTTTGAGCAAGGTTGTGGACTGAATATTAGTTAGAATTGGGGTAGCATATAGAAGAGGGGGGGGAGAAGTCCCTGAGCCAGGGGGAGTCTGGCATTGGAGTTTAGGAATTGTTTGTTGTGATATAGTAAGCCTAGTTTGTGGGGAGTTTTTTTAATACATTCAAATAAGTGAAGGTTAAACTTAAATTCATCATCAATGATGACACGTAAAAGCTTTGTGTGAGGTTTGGGTTTTATAATAGGGTTACTGGAGGATGTAATAGTGAAAGCAGATTTGTGATGAGAGAGGGAATGGGGGACAAAGAGCAAGAGTTTGGTCTTTTTAGTGGTAAGGATGAGTAGATTGTCAGAAAGCCATTATTCAGTGGATAGAAAGGTATTTTGGGTTTGAGTAAGGAGTTCAGAGATGTTACTGGAGGTGGAGATGAGAGTTGAGTCATCTGCATATTGGATGAGGGGGGATTGTTGGCAAGATGTGTGTAGTTCATTAGTGAATACATTAAACAGGAGGGCACCCAAGATGGAACTTTGTGGGACATCGGATGGTCTTGGAATATAATGAGAGCAGGATGAGAACCATCTGACAGATTGCTGCCTACAAGAGAGATAGCTAGAGAACCAAGCTAGGGAGGTAGGAGATAGGTTGAGATTAGCCAGTTTGGTTAGCAGTATAGGGTGAGATGAGAGACTGTATCAAAAGTATTGAATAGGTCGAGAAAGAGACAGGATATGAGTTGGTTGTTGTCACAGGCCTCAGAGATTGCATGTGTAAATGATAGGAGGGCAGTAGTTGTGCTATGGTTAAGGCGGAAACCATACTGAGTGGGAGTCAGAAGCTTATGCTGGAGATATAGGGTAAATCACTGAGAGAAGGTGACTAAAACAAACCAGTCTCATGACAGAACATTTGGATGTAGAGCTGTCGGATAAAATTAAGAGAGCTGGAAAGCATCAGGGCAAGACAGAAAGAAAAAGATACTCTTCTTGTTCAGGAAGGAAGTTACAGACATAGTTAACTTAAAAGCAGAGCTTATTTAAAAATGAGAAGAGGAAGCAAATAGACTGGAAAAGAATGGCAGTGCTGAGTAGGTAGTGGTAAGGAGCAATAGAATGAAAGGGAAAGACTGGGGTAAGGGTGGCATATGTTTATGTGCCAACAACATTTATGAAATCACTTGGAAAGCTCATGGCTTCCTTCTGTCAGAAATGGTTTCTTGGTCATATCACACTTGTAGAAGTATGCCTTCTTACAGGGTACAGCATGTTGTGACACCCGTGCCCTGGCCCAGCAATCAAGGAGCCTCAATCCTCACCACTAACACCAGAGAGGGTGTCTCATATATGAGGAAAGAATAACAAATACACACAGTAAAGTGCAATTTCCCTTAAGAGCACACAGAGATCACAGTCAGTCCAGGGCTGGTTGCTCCCTTGCTCTCCAGGTCCCCAATAAGACTCCCCACTGGTACAGCTATATGGTCCAGATCTCAGCCAGCTGGGCAAGCTAAAATCTCCAGCACACTCTCTGTCCAACCAGTGCTTCGTGTCCCTGCCCAAGTAGCTGGCACACACACACACACACACACACACACACACACACACACACACACACACACACACACACACACACACACACACACACTTTGAGATAAGAGTTTATACAACCCTGCAGACACTCCTGGGAAAGGCTGGCACAGGTTCTCCAGCTGTGCCCCTATTACCCAGACTTTATGGTAGTATCACCTGCCACAACCCAGCTAATATTTATCAGCTACTCAAAGGCCCTTAAAAGGGTGTCCAATTATTACTGTGCAATATTATTATCCAATTGGTAGTATAACCCAGGGTTAAAGCTATAGGAGTGGCTTTGTACAATTTTACCAAAGGCATACAAGTACTCTAAAGAGCTTAAATTATCTCTACACAAAACAGCTACAGTTAAAAGGGTTTTGAAAATATTTAATAATAAATAATTAAAACCACAAGACAATACTTTCTACTACACAGTGCTAGTTGAAAATATTTAATAATAAATAATTAAAACCACAAGACAATACTTTCTACTACACAGTGCTAGTCAAGAGTTCAGAGATCACACAGAACTACTTAAAATAAATCAGTAGTACAGTTCTGACATCACAGAAAAACACTTAGTCTAATCTTTCTAGTTCCTAGCTATTTCTAAAAGAAAACACAAGTCTAAAATAACTTACATATGAGCAAGACAGTGCTGTGAGTTGGATGATCAAGACAAAAATGCTGTATGCCTTCTGATTCTCTCTGTTTAAATTGATATTGCAGTCATTGTTCCCATTAAATCATTTCTTTTTATACTTTCCTGGTGTTCCCAGGCTAACAGATACTACATAATTGTTATCTTGCACCTGCAGGAAACTACATCAATAAAAGACATTCCACATGTAAACTCTAGTAATTATTCATTAAGTTAAAACAATAGGCAGGATGCTTCACTCCAGACTCATCGACTCCAAATTCTAACTTCAAAGGAACAGGCATGAAATAACTCTAACTTCAAAGGATAGAAAATAAATGCTTGACTTAGCTTTCTTTACAGCAAAGTGCAATGTTGCTACATTGTTTTAAGTTCAGCATTTCACAGCATATTCTTTCAATTAAGAAAACAAGTCTGTAGTTCACCATTCATATTTACAAATTATAGAATTATCTATAAAATCCTGTCTGGCTAGGCTGGCAGCCTTCATCTATCTTCACCCAATCTTTACACATGTCTCTTTCACAGCAGACTGATTCTTTTCTGCCGTTAGTAGATCTCCCTAAAAATAACAGTCTTAATTTTTATAAGACAATACACCTTTGCAAAACTGATTTAGAACAGAATTTAGAAAGAAACTGCCAGGAATTTGGTTTTCATTGGATAGTTATAGTACTAGTTTTGGAAACAAACTTCTCTTTCATTGTGACTGATCGCGGAGATGTCTGTCTTGTCATGATCTTTGCATCTGGTAGTGCCACTTAAAATGGCCTACTTTCAGACTGCTACTCAGAAAGATATTTCTTATCAGATTTGCTTTTTTATTTATTTGAATTTGATTACCAGGGTAGAGCATGCATCTCACCAGACCATTTTCACACCCAGCATGGAGCTTACACTAAGAAACAGTGAAACTAATGAAGTATTTGTCCAACATCCAGGTATGAATGTTCAAGTACAAAATTGTGTAATCAGGAAGAAAAAAGTAAAAGTTTAGATACTTCAATAAACTGACAGGTTGTTGCAATAAATTGGTAACAATTATAAGTAGGTACAATGCATACCTTAAATTTCAGCTGTTAACCCTTAATGTCTTACAGATGTGACATTTACATGTTTTGTAATTCTTGTCTTTGAAATACACAACTATAACAACAATAGGACTCAGAAGATGTTCCTCCAAGGCCCCCATTACCTAAAGATACAATGTCTGCTACTGAAGATGAAGCAGCTTTAGACAGAAATGGAAAGGCAGTGCAGGCAGAAGGGAAGACCCTCTCAAGCAAGAAACCAGTTGAAGAAAAAGAAGGCAAAGGGATGGTGAATGCAAACAGCAGGGTGAGCATGCATTTTTACTAAAAATAAAATGATCCAAGTGTTTGTCAGTTACACAGAAACAGATTTAATAGTGTACAAAGGCACAGCTTTGTTTATTTATTATCTATTTATTTTACATTTGTTTACCGGGAAAGTCTGTCTGGGTCAAAAAGAACCTGTTTTCAGTGGAGGCCCAGGGAGAAAAGCTCCAAGTGCAGGCCATCGTATACCTAGTACAACCTCTTACCTTAATACAGAGGAAAGTTGTTCCAGACTCGTGTGGAGAAACAGATATCTCAGCATTTAACTACACAAGAAACATCCAACATATAAACGATAAAGTTCATTCTTTTCCTCATAGACATAGGATGTAAGTACAGTACATTCTTTCATAGTGTCACTAGCTGATGTTTCCCAGTTCTCTTTATAGTATTCTTTCCCTCATAGACATAGGACGTAAGTACAGTACATTCTTTCATAGTGTCACTGGCTGATGTTTCCCAGTTCTTTTTATAGTTAGGCAGTGGTACGAATATTGAAGAGCTACCATGTTAATATAGAATAGAGAAAGCACTGTGGGAAGAAAGAGGTAAGAGAGTGTACAAAATGGGGAGAGCAGAAACAGGTCTGTTATCTCGAGCAGTGATTGTATGTATGAAAGAGATGAGGTGAGAAGGTTAACTTAGAGAAGACCAGACAGGGAGAGAAAGCAGACATGAGGTTAGTCAGGGGCAGAGCAGAAGCACAGCCATGAATTATTTAGATGTTGTTTTAGGGAGGTTTTGAAGGCTACTAGGCTTGTTCATTAAGTTTGTTAGATTGTTCACCTAGTGGATAAGCTGTTAGCTTTATTTGTCCTCACAATAGTTTCCCTATGTCTGTCTGCATCTGTGAGAACACAGGGAAATCTTACCCAGTGTTATTCAGGAGCAGACAATGTTCTTCGTGTGCAGATGAATTTGATTTGGGCTCCATTGGCCCTGAATGCACCTGCCGTCCAGGTGTGTACCCCATGCATAGTCTGATGCATCTGTGGTTAGGGTCTGGACAACGTAGGGTTGTGAAAAGGGAAGTCCCTTGTTGTGGTTGTATGCTGCTGCCCACCAAAGAAAATCTTTCCTTAGACAAGGTATCATAGGTATAATAGTTTCCAGATCCTGAGAATATTGACACCAAAGGCTTTTTAGGTACCACTGAAGTTTCCTCATATGCAGTCTGGCATATGGAATGAGTAGAATGCAGGAGGCCATGAACCCTAGAGCTTGCAGGATTTTCCTTGCGGATAACTGGGATCTGGTGGCTAGTTGAGAGAAGTAGCCTGTCAGGTAGGCTTGTTTTTCTGGAGTAAGGAATGCCATCTGGGATGCTGTGTCCAGGCTTGTTCAAAGGAATACAATTTTCTGACTGGGAACTAGTTTGGATTTCTTTTCATTTATAGTGTACCCCAGTGAGGTCAGTAGATCTTTTACACATGTCAGGTGCTGTAACAGCTTTTCCTGACTGTCTGCCTGAACCAGGCAGTCCAAGTAGGGGTAAATTTGAATATTTCTTTGTCTGCAAAAAGCAGTGGCTGGAACCAGGCATTTTGTCAAAACTCTGGGAGCAGTGGATAAGCCAAAGGGAAGTGCAGATAACTGATAATGCACAGATCCTGCCCTGAAATGTAGATATTTCCTGCAAGAGTCTCTGATTGGAATGTTCAGATAGGCCTCTTTTAGGTCTAGGGTGGCTAACTAGGCATCTTGGATAGCATGGGAAGAAGCTGCTGGAGGGTGAGAATTTTGAATTTTGCTACCACCAGGAAGGTATTTAGAATGGATAGATCTAGTACTGGGCACCAGGTGCCCTCTTTTCTGGGCACCAGGGAAAAGTCTGGAATAGAAACCTTGGCCTATCTGGTCTGCAGGTACAGGCTGAATTGCCCTCATGGAGATCAGGGAATGAACTTGGGTTTTGTGCCTCTTCCCACTCGTTTGGAGGAAGCTCTAGGAACCCTTTTGGGGTTGGCATTTTGTGGAAATAAAATTTGTACCCCTGGGACACTATGTTGAGGACCCATCGATTGTTGGTAATGGAGGCCCAGTTTTTTGCATGGGAGGCAAGTTTTCCTCCTAGCGGCACAAACAGGTGGGCAAAGGTTATAGGTGGAGTTGAAAATTCATTGTGAATTCTTTCCATAAGGGGGGGTGGCTTAGCACTCCCTGTTTTAGAAGTGGAGGTAGTCCATTGCTTAGATCTCTGCATACCCTGAGAATGTTGTCTGGGAGGGAGGGGGTCTCCTTCCCCTAGGTCTAGTCTGAGGTGGCCTTGAGGGGGCTGGAAAGGACCAATGTTTTGAGGGACAATGCCTAGTGAATACTTGAGGCTGGAATTGCAATAAAATCTTTAACTGTCTGCATAGACTTAGCATTTTCTTCCATCTTTTTTAAAACCTCTTCTGCTGTGATGCCAAACAGATTGTCTTTGTTCAATGGTGCGTCCAATAATTTTGATTTTACGTGGTCTGGCAAGGTCTGTTATTTAAGCCAAGCATGCCTTCTAAGTACAGAACCTGTGACTGCTGCCCTGCAGGATGCTTCTAGGGCGTCAAAGCCACATTGTTGGGTATGCTTACTAACTGGGCTTGCAGAATGCATAAGCTCCTGTAATTCTGTATTTTCTGCACAGTTAGTGAAGGTAGATAGTTTTTGTTTAATAAGTTCCATAGTATGTTGCTGGTATTTCAGCATGTGGAACTGACAATTTAATGCTCTAATGGCAAAAGTTGCAGAAGTCTATACTTTTATACCCCATCTGTCTAAAGCTTGGGAATCCCTGGCCGAGGGGGTGGGATTCTTAGCTGGGGTTGCTTTTTTTCCCTTAGGTCCTTGGGAGGTGACCTCTGGGTCAGCAGTAGGATTTTTGAAAATGAATTTGTGTGAGTCAGGGACTCTGTAGTACCTGTCAGGTTTCCTGGGAGCAGGAGGTAGAGTATCAGGAGTTAGACTGGATTCTATAAAAACATCATCCACAACATCAAGAACAAGAGGAATAGCTAAGGGTCTGTCCTGTGGTAAATCTAAAAATTTCCCTGAGTCTCTTTTTAGACTGTGGATAATCCTGGCATTCCCAATTGAAATGCTCTCTCAAGATATGTAGGGTTTCACCAAAAGAAAAATCCTCTGGAGGAGAGGTAGAAGGAATGGATTCCTCTGCATCTGAATCCTCATAAGCAGATAAGGGCATGTCTTCATAATCAGAAACCTCAGTCGTCGGACACTTGGTCAGATAAGGCTGCTGGGGAAAAGTCTCTTTCCCTTTTAGCAGGGGTAGGCTGGTTTCCCCTAATAAGCATGATAAGGTCTTTCACCATTTTAAGCATCTGAGATTGAGGCAAGGAAGCAGGTGTAGTTTGTACTCTGGGCCTTAGAAATTCAGTAGTTTTAGAAAGAACAGAAGACGTGAAAGAAGTCGTTGGTTTGTGTCGAATATCAGTAGTGCAAAGAACTTTGTTAGAAGCCGGTACCTGCACAGCAGTTCCGGACCCATCCAAGGGTAGAGACCTCCGCAGGTTCTGTAGTCAAAGAAGAGTCTCGCAGCATACCAGACTCTGAACAGGTCTTGATAGTGGCCTGCGACTCCATCGAAGTGGGCATCAAGGGCTGGAAAGCACCTCACTAAGCACCAGCGAACTAGCGACTAGCTTACCGATAGCATTGTCGGCAGTTTTGGACCTGTGTGGTCTGTCTCTGTCTTTATCCTTATGTTTTTTCAGAAGATTGGTAGTGGGATGGCTTACCGAAGCCATTTCGGAATATGGAGATTGAGAGCGAAAGGACTTAGCTATGATAAGAGCCCGATGATGTATAGTTCGGGTGTTTAACAAAGCACAAAACCGACAGCAAGGGACGTTGTGGTCTGGGGCTAAACAGGTGACGCAGTAAGAGTGGAAATCTCGGTGTGGTATTTGCTTTCCACAGGCGAGACAATTGTTAATGTTTTCTGAAATTGGGTAGAGCAAGAAAAAAGGATCCCCAATGGGGAACTTAGCTTTAAAAGACTTCAACTTCAATTTCGGAAATGAAAACTCAGGTAACAGATGACTGGCACTCGTGCAAACTGCTTCTGCTTTGGGCTCCTCCACAAGAAAGACTGATGTAATGGCATCGGCTGCCTGTTTTTATACCACTGATGATCTGATGTCAGCCCTGGAGTGACAGCAACTGATGCAGAAATACTAAGCCTTTGGTATTCGGGCCGACTGAGGGCTACCCCTGGCAAGATAACACAAGTGTGATGATGCAACAGTGAATACACTCGAACATCTACATTTATGGTAAGTGAACACAACTGTACTTTCCTGTGTACAGTGCTTTTTTGTGAGACCATCATGGAGAAGTGGCTGGACATTGTAGATTTGCCAGGAAACAAACGGTTCATCTTCTGGGGTATTCCATCTTCTGAGTGCTGATGACAACACTGCTAATTCAGAAGGGCTACTCAATAGTTTCTTTTGTTGATCTTTCTAATATTTTGTCTGGCCCACAAAGCAGTGCCACAGACAAGTGTACAAAAGTGCAGTCATTAAAACAGTGAAAATTACAGTTCACATAAGAGAAATATATACAAATTCCATGACCACCACTCTAAGTGAGTTACAACAGTCTTTGAATTAGTATTCTATAAGCAGTGGGGGTGTGGAAGATGTGAGGGGTCTAAAGCCTTCTTACAAAAATGCCTTAAAAGTGAAACAACCAAGTATGGAATTCACTGCTTTTTTGTCAGGATCACAGTTTAAATGTTGAGACTTTCTGCATTGGTTCCTGTACTTTTGGTAAGGAGCCAATGGAATAAGGGCTAATTATCTCTAGAGCTTCTGTTACACAGGGGGAATGCAACCTGATAAACTGAACATGTATATATATATATATATATATATATATATATATATATATATATATATATATATATATATATAGGTATACTTTCCTACAACAAAAATTCACTTTTTCGAAATGGGAAAGTACATCCCCACTTAAGCGAAAGTGCATTTTAACGAAAGTGCAGTTTAAGCAAGCTCACTAGAACCTACTGCACCACAATGGAGGACATTGAAAAATGGGCTATGTCCTCCACTGTGGTGTGATAGTCATGGGCCTTAGGGTTAGGGCACTGGTCAAGGTAAGGGGATAGCCTTACTAACTATCCCTTTACCCTAACCCATGCCCTAACCCTAAGGTCCGTGACTATCACACTACAGTGGAGGACATAGCCCGATTTGGAATGTCTTCCACTGTGGTGTGATAGTCACTGACCTTAGGGTTAGGGCACAGGTCAAGGTAAGGGGACAGCCGTACTATCGCCTTACCTTAACCCATGCCCTAACCCTAAGGTTTGTGACTTCTAGCCCGTTCGGTCTAGAGGATTCGCGAAAGTGCACTTTTGTGAAAGTGCACTTTCATGTTAGTGTGGGTGTACTTTTGAAGTTCGAAGTAGTGAACATTTGTTCTTCAAAAGTACATCCATATATATATATATATATATATATATATATATATATATATATATATATATGTGCAAAAGAGCAAATGCATTTTAAATAATTATTTACATTTATATTCGCAAAGGAAAGTGGAAGCCTGTGAGTATATAAAGGCAGCAGGGCAAGAATGGAGACAATTAGCTGGACAGGTGTTCTAATAGGAAGGGAGATATAAAGAGGAAACCTAAGTAACTATGACAGGGCAAAGCCCAGCCACCAAAGGAAACAGAAATGCTTTGCAGAAGTATTGTGGAACGACTCACAGGACTGATCTTTTTTGAAAGCACTTGTTTATGGCATCTAATTAATAAATATACCTCATAACAGCAACATATTCAACAGAAAGGATTGTGACTGGGTCTGTGATCATAACCAGTTTAAGACAGGGATGTAAATAAACTCACTATGAGAGCAAAGCTTGAGAACTGAAGCTATGCCTCAACTTTAAAAGCACCTAACACCCTAGGTTGTTATCAGAGAGACCCAGTCATAATTCTTTGCAGTGCACAGAGCTTTACCTGCTTCCATGAACTACAGAGGAAAACAAGTGTAGTAGTGCTGAGTTTTACAGTTTTGAAAGTTGTAACAAACAAGCATTCAAGTCTCCAGCACTCAGACTACCTTCTCAAAGCCAGGGACTTAAGCATCGTGTAGCCTGAGTTGGCTGCTGCTTGCCTTGTGCTTAAATTTGAACACGAGTTCAGGCAAGCTGCTGCAGTGTACCCCAACATACCCCAACACACCCCAACATATTGTCAGAGTTTGAGTGAGGTAAGTGTAGTGGCCATGGTTAGAAAGTGGGAAGGGATGGGAGTGTAGATTTGGGTGACAGTCAGGAAGGGTGATTTTAAGTTTGGAGAGCAGAAGGCAGGATTTTAGGGTTAGAGACTGAGAAGGGAGTTTCAGGGTTAGGCAATGAAAATTATGTTTTTAGGTTAGAGTTAGGTTTCTGGTCAAGCTGTGTGGCTTTGTAGGACTGGATGTTAGTAAGACTAAGTAGCTAGTGTGAGTTAGGTAATTTGCTTTTTTTAAGTAAGTGGGTTGTGAGCAAATGGCATGTGAGCACTTGTAGTAGACCCTTAATACACTTAGGACTGCCAGGGTGAGAGTGACCACCACAGAAGAGAAGTGAGAAGTGATTAAATGCATCATTTAGAGTTAAAAAAAAATGTCTGAAGTGTTTAACATCTTACCTTCTTTTGTGGTGCGCACTGACCACTAACTACTCTCTAGTATTAGACTAGCACTTAACAGTGATGGGGGTTGCTTATCAAAAGTTTGTTAGCATCTTTCTGATATAAGACAACAGTACTTAACAAGCCTGTATTTTACCCAGTTTTGAAGCATAAACATAGTGCTCCATGTACTATAAAGTAATTAACAATACAGGTAACATCACACCTAGTACATTACTGTCACATATACATGAGTACCTGTGCATACATCTCTTGTTAATAAGAACTAACTACATATACACTGGCATCCAAACAACAGACACTTAAGACACATTCTTAACTGTGCTTATACTATTTATTTATATTTTAAATGTAGATGAAAGCAAAATAATCTCCTTTAGGACTTCCAGTGAGCCCGATAGTTTATGTAACATATCCGTGTTATGTATTACATCTACCTATACACACGTACACACACACACACACACACACACACACACACACACACACACACACACACACACACACACACACACACACAAACACACACACACACAATCTGTGTTATGTATTACATCTACCTATACACACATACACACACAATCTGTGTTACTTATTACATCCACCTATACACACGTACACACACAATCTGTGTTATGTATTACATCTACCTATACACATGTACACACACAATCTGTGTTACTTATTACATCCACCTATACACACGTACACACACAATCTGTGTTATGTATTACATCTACCTATACACACGTACACAAACAATCTGTGTTATGTATTACATCCACCTATACACACGTACACACACAATCTGTGTTACTTATTACATCCACCTATACACACGTACACACACAATCTGTGTTATGTATTACATCTACCTATACACACGTACACGCACAATCTGTGTTATGTATTACATCTACCTATACGCACGTACACACACAATCTGTGTTACTTATTACATCCACCAATGCACACGTACACACACAATCTGTGTTATTTATTACATCCACCTATACACACCTACATGCACAATCTGTGTTACTTATTACATCCACCTATACACCAGTACACACACAATCTGTGTTCATAGGTTTGTACTAGGCTATCTGCCCTAGGGCATTTATAAGCCTAGCCAGAGTGTATGTGGCTTACACCACCCCTTAGGATGAGAATACTACACCCTTTTAGGGTTTAGTTTACTATGCCTCTGTCTAGTAGTGACACAGAGATGACCCCTGGGGTAAACCTACGATCTCCCATCCACTCGTCGAGATTTTTCTTGAATAGAGTCAGAGAGGGGCTCTGCCTAACATGGACTGGGATTCTGTTCCAGAGTGTAGGGAGCCTCTGGGTTATGAATCTGTCCCTCCAGCACGTTCTATTTATTTC
Organism: Protopterus annectens; assembly: GCF_019279795.1. Classification (NCBI taxonomy): domain Eukaryota; kingdom Metazoa; phylum Chordata; order Ceratodontiformes; family Protopteridae; genus Protopterus; species Protopterus annectens. Next base: position 757,920,827 of record NC_056751.1, read on the forward strand.
TGTGTTGAGGTTTAAGTCACTTGTTCTCGTGGCTCTGATGGATTTGGATTTTCTGAGGTGGAGCATGTCCATTAATTCAGGATTGGACATGGCCTTGTACATCAGGCACAGATCACCTCTGAGTAGTCGGTATGCGACTGAATAGAGCTGGAGTTTTTTCAGTCGGGCAGCATATGACATATGTTTAAGACCCTTTATCCTCTTGGTGAGGAACTTTTGGGGTCTTTCCAACTGCTGCAGGTGTCGGGTGAGATACATCCCAAATGGGGCATTGTACTCAATCATTGGCCTGATAAGAGAAGAGTACAGGGGCACAATGACCTCTCTTGATCTAGATGTGAAACCCTTCATGATAAGGTGGGCAATATAGAAGGTCTTCCTAACCACTTTGGCAATGTGAGTGTCAAATGAGAGGTTACTGTCAACCTGGGTCCCTAGGTCCCTGATTACCTCTTTCGTACTTAATGGATTACCTCCTATGTGGTAATTTGTCGGTACCTTGTTTTTCCCAAAGGGTATGACTGTACATTTTTTGGTGTTCAGCTTAAGGCCATGGCTCTGGCACCAATTATCCATTTCTATGAGGCCTCTCTGAAGGATGTTTGTGTCCGCTGGAGTATCAATTATGGCGCCCAGTTTGCAGTCATCTGCGAACTTTGTCAGCCACAATCCTCCTATGTTTGCCTGTATCTCGGAAAAATAAATGCCGAACAAGAGGGGTCCCAGGACTGAGCCCTGTGGGACACCGCTTGTGACTGGCTTAGAGTCTGACATAGCTCCAGCAACTCTGACCTTGTGGGTTCTGTCCTTGAGCCAGTTTGCAACCCATCTTGTGACATATGGGTTTACATTTAAGCTGGTGAGTTTGTCTATGATGCCCGAGTGGGGTATTGTATCAAAGGCTTTTGCAAGGTCAAGGTAGGCTGTGTGAACTGCCTTACCCTCATCAATGGCCTTAGTGACTGTTTCAAAAAAGTCGACCAAGTTCAAAAGGCAGGATCTGCTCTTGACAAAGCCAAATTGGGTAGGATCCAATGTCTGTAGGTCCCCAATGTCTTTGTTTATGAGTTCCATAATGATCCTCTCCATAGCTTTGCAGACCAGGCTCATCAAGCTTATGGGGTGGTAATTTCCAGGGTCCGTAGAAGCACCGCCTTTGTGAAGTGGGACCACTGTTTCCGTACGCCACTCTTTGGAGTCGTATCCTGTGGTAAGGCTAAGATTAAACAGCAGCCTTATGTGTGGGTTTAGTTCCTCTTGGAGTTCATGTAGCACACAGCCGGAGACACCATCCAGTCCCATTGATGCTGTGTTTTTAGCTTTAGAGAGGGCAGCTCTCACCTGGGCATCTGAGATGTTAGGGAGGCTACACTCTGCTGGGATAGTTATTTCTTCTTTTGGGGGGGAGGGGGGGATTTGCACTGAACCTGTCTGCCAGAATGTTGGCGATGTCAGTGGGTTCAGTGTATTTTGTGTCATTTTGGACTAACTCTGAGCATATCTGGGAGTTTCCACCCAGGTTTCTAACATAGCTAAAGAAGGCCTTGTGATTGTCTTTTGTGTCTTTTGCGATTTTTCTCTCAAAGTTGGCCTTGGATGATTTTATGAGTGATCGTAGTTTTTTGCTAGTACTGATCAGAGATGCCTTCCCTTTTAGGGATTTTGCTCTGTCATGTAGTAGCTTCCTCCTCCTGTTGTAAAGTTTGTTTATGGCTGGGGTCCACCAGACCAGGCGCCTGCCTTTCGGGGAATGGGTCTTGGTTTTATTTGGGATTGCATGATCCATGCATTCTTGAAGGTGCCCATAGAAGGCATTTGCAAAGGATTCAGCAGTGTGGATTGTGGTTTCCACTGGCCCAGGGGCCTTGAAAGATACCACTTCAGTCTTAAGAAGTGTGAAGTTTGCTTCGAGAAGTTCTTCACTGTGGTCTTTTGGGGGGGGGTGGGGGCCGGGATGTGGATTTCCAGTGAGATTAATTTATGGTCTGATCTTACCAAAGAGGGATGTACTTCCGGTGTGGAGCATTTTGTCTCCATGTTTGTGATGATCAGGTCTAGTATATTGTCTCCTCTTGTAGGAATGGTAACTAGTTGTTCCATTGCATTTGAGTTTATGAATTCTAAGAACCTTTGGGCTAGGGTGTTGGGGCTTGAGTAATGTTCCCAGTCTATGTTTGGGTAGTTGAAGTCTCCCAAAATGATGGTATTTGGAGAGACATTCATACTCTCCAGTGTCTTCAGGAAGGCTGTGTGGGGTTCCTGAGTTTGGGAGGGTGGTCTGTAGCATGCTACAAACTGTAAGGCAGTTTTGCCTATGGTTAGTTGCACCTGGATAGTCTCCAATGCTTTGTGCGTTGCCACTAACCTGGAGGTGTGGGTATCTTTGATGAAAATGGATACTCCCCCTCCTTTTGTGGTTCGGTCCAAGTTTTGGGGCCGGAAAGCATGATATGAGGTAAAACCTGATAGTGCTGGGGTGCTCTCAGGAGCCTTGAACCAGGTTTCAGTCACTGCACAGACATCACTGCTCTCCATACTGAGGAGGGCTTCGAGGGCGTGCATCTTGAGGTTTAGACTTCTGGCATTGAGCAGCATTACCCTTAGTTTTTTTCCACTTGTGTTTTCTAGGGAGGTAGTTTTGTCATTTGAACCTTGCCTAAAAAAGGCACTATGGGGGTGGCAAGAGCCTTGGCCAATATCCGGAAGCCCAGGGGTGACAGGTGCAAACCATCCCTTGGGAAGCAGCGTGGCTTGTCAAGCATGTCACCCCAAGCAGACAGACACTGGATCCCCTTAGAATGACACCAGTAATTAAGCCAATTGTTAAAACTGATCATTTTGTCTTTGTACTGTGGCATCATTCTTGGTGAGGGTAAGATGCTGCTCAGGGTCAGGGTCATACCGGCCTGGGCTACATAATCAGAGAGCTCCTCTATGTCTCTTTTCATGTAGTCCAGGGAGGTACGTCTCAGGTCGTTCACACCGGCATGTACAATGACTGAGTCATATTTGTACTTGCTGTGGAGTGACCTGAGTGCTTGTGTTATGTGGCGGATTCTAGCTCCCGACAGGCAGCTTACTGTGACCCTCTCCTTGTTCAGTCTGGTGAGCGGGATGTCAGTGTGCCTGACTATGGAGTCACCTATTAGAAGTGTGTCTGGCATGTTGTTTGGCCTTAAGGGCTGTGACT
>NC_056751.1:757926516-757969016 GCF_019279795.1 Protopterus annectens
GTCATATAATTGCAGAACACTGGCATTACAAACAAGTGATACAACAGTCGTATAATTGCAGAACACTGGCATTACAAACAAGTGCTAGAGCAGTCATATAATTGCAGAACACTGGCATTACAAACAAGTGATAGAGCAGTCATATAATTCCAGAACAGTGGCATTACAGACAAGTGCTAGAACAGTCATATAATTGCAGAACACTGGCATTACAAACAAGTGATAGAACAGTTGTATAATTGCAGAACACTGGCATTACAAACAAGTGCTAGATCAGTCATATAATTGCAGAACACTGGCATTACAAACAAGTGATAGAGCAGTCATATAATTGCAGAACACTGACATTACAAACAAGTGATAGAACAGTCATATAATTGCAGAACACTTGCATTACAAACAAGTGCTATAACAGTCATATAATTGCAGAACACTGGCATTACAAACAAGTGCTAGAGCAGTCATATAATTGCAGAACACTGGCATTACAAACAAGTGATAGAACAGTCACATAATTGCAGAACACTGGCATTACAAACAAGTGCTAGAGCAGTCATATAATTGCAGAACACTGGCTTTACAAACAAGTGCTAGAACAGTCATATAATTGCAGAACACTGGCATTACAAACAAGTGCTAGAGCAGTCATATAATTTCAGAACACTGGCATTGCAAACAAGTGATAGAACAGTCATATAATTAAACTTCTAAACTTCGCCCGCTCTCGGCTGCTGTGCGTCTCTGGCTTTAGCGTCTGTACACTTTCAGGCCCTATATTACCCTCTGTGGATACACCTGGGTGGACGCCTAGACCTAAACTAAAATTAATACAAACTGAACCAATTTCTCAAGCAATTTTTACAAACTCTGCTGCCTCATCCCCTTTATCGGACTTGAACCAAGCCTCTCCTTGAAGGAACCAAGGAAGTATGTGCATCTGCTGCTAAACCTATACTATTATAGTTATTTAAGCCCTGCTAGGTGTTTAGGAACACTTCCCTGCCAGGAAAGCCAGCAGCCAACCCTTCCTTTAATTTTTGTATATCCATACTTCCCCCTCTCCCAGCTCCCTGACCTATACTGACCTCCTTCTCTCCCAATTCAATCTACTCCAGAGATAGCCTTGGTGGAGCCACAGATGCATTTCAGCATCTGTCCACTAGATGGCACCCTCTCCCCACTAATTTAATTCCAATTCACTAACTCTCTTATATTTTCTGTTTAATCTCTAACTTTACTTTTTCCCTTTTAAAGCACTATAAGCTCTAACTTTACTTTCCTGTCTTAAAACACCATAGCCCACTCTATCCGACTATATCCCTGTCCCCTGTACTTACCTGTCTGCTATCCACACTCCACTGATAGGTTCTCGATCTTCCTTTGCCTTCCTTGGCTCTACCCGCTCTGTTCGCCCTGAGGGCTCACTCCGCTCCCCTACCCTGCCCCCAAATTTCACCCGCCCCCAGCACCTCTACCTTTATTCCTCACAAACCACACCCACTGCTCCATTATCCAATCAATTCTCCATTCCCTGGAAACACCCATTCCCTTATCCCGCCCACTTTAATCTTCAATTACCCCACTTAGTTTACCCCACCTATCCAATTAGTTTCAATTACTCTATTAACTAACACCCCTAAACCACTACCATATCAAACATTACTCAGCTTCCCACTCCTTTCTCAAATATAAAAGCCCTACCAGCTCCACGACACATTCAATCACTCTGATATTCTCAAATTGTTTAGTAACTACGTAACAACTCTTAACAACCTCATCTCATTATGCTTTCAAAACCTTTACACATCTCCTTTCTACTACTACTACTTCTACAGTTTTCCTTTATTCTCTACCTCACCCAGCCCATTAATATCTACCACTCACAATCCTTCCACATAACCAACCATCTTACCTCATCTCTCCTATACTCACACACCCCAATTTCTCCACACCTATATCCCATAAAAAAATCTACTTTTTCCATACAAACTTCTTACCTCGCATATACATTCTACTCCCATAGTAACTAGCAAATCTTCCAGAATCATAATTGAGCCCAATGTATACTCTAAACTTTCCAATTACCTCTCTAACTCTATCCTATATCTAATTACCACCCTATTATCTGAAGATATCCATCCTAACCCAGGTCTCCCTACCTCAACAACTATTAACAAGTCCATACTACTTACTTCATTAAACTCCCAAAGCATAGTCAACAAAATCCCAAACCTGCATGCCTGGCTTGCACACAATAAACCTGACATCCTATCCATCTCTGAAACATGGTTAAAACCTCATATAAAAGACACTAAAATAATCCCACCCAACTATTCTATCATTAGAAAAGACAGATCTCATAAAAAAGGGGGTGGTGTAGCTCTCCTATAACCATCCTCACTATCAGTTACTCCCAATAATAAACCCACTCCCCACTTTAATAACGCTGAATTACTACTAACGTTACTTCAAATCAACAAACACAAGCATATATGTATAGCCTCCCTCTACATTCCCTCAGGAGATAATATTTCTACACTTCCTCTCCTGGCTCTCCACCAACATCAGCAATGAAACAATAATCCTAGGAGACATGAATATCAATTGGGCCTCCATTCAGTCTCCCTCAAACCCACTTAACATTAACCTCTACAACTTCTCTCAGCTTATCAACTCTATAACCCGCCCCTCAAAAAACCTCTCCAGTGGCAGTACCCTAGACTGGATCTTAGTCTCTCACCCCCATTATTACTCTGGCAGCAGTACTCTTTCTGATCCTCTTAGTGACCACATACCCACCTTTACACACCGACTCCCATTACCCCTTCATCATACTCATAACTTTATTACTACTCATAACCAAAAATCTTTAACCCATCATCTTTTTCTCACTCTCTAAAAGCAATAAATTGGAACAGTCTAAAAACACTTCCTCTAGATAATACAGTTGCCCACTTCAACACAACCTTCTTAAACCTCTTAGACCACCACGCTCCCCTAAGAACAAAAAGAATAAAAACCAAAACTGCCCCTTGGCTTGCCAAAAATACACTTGCTACAATGCGACACAGAGACAAACTCTGGACATATTACCAGAAAAATAGGACCCCCCTCATCCATAATGAATACAAAGCACTTCGAAATAAAGTAAAAAAGATCATCATCACTGATCGACAGAATTACTTCTCCTTACTCCAAAACAATAATAAAACAAACCCTCAGAAATTCTGGAAAGGCATCTCCACTCTCCTAAATCCCAATAAACCAGACCCCCCCCACCCCAGACCCAAATGCTTCCAATATAGACTTCTCTACTCAATTTAACTCTTTTTTTATTGATTCTATTTCCAAATTAACCTCATCCTTCTCTAACACCACTGCTCTCTCTCCCATTTACCCCCACCCTCGTCTACTTACCCTCTACCATCAACCACTAGTTCACCCCCTCTCTCATCTTCTAACTCTGCACCCTCCACCTCTTATTCCACTCTCCCTCCCTCCTCATCATCCCAGCCCCAAATACCCCCTCCACCCACTCCCCACTTTTCTCTTTAAAACCCATACCCATATCTACCATAAAAAAACTCCTTTTAAAACTGAAGCCAGGTTCAAATGCTCCAGATAATATTCCTTTGCAATTCCTGAGCATAGCTGCCGAAGCAATTGCCTACCCCATTAGTATTTTAATAAACCGCTCTATCCAAGAAAGCACAGTACCCCTAATTTGGAAAAAGGCCTTTATCATACCCTTGCATAAAGGAGGCAACAATAACAATGTCACTAATTTCCGTCCCATCACTATCCTGTCTCCCATCTCTAAACTCCTTGAAAAGTGTATCCAATTACAATTCCTACCATATCTCATTGATAACCACCTATTAACTCCCACACAACATGGTTTCAGACGAGGCCACAGCACTATGTCAGCCCTCCTCTCCTTCCTGGAAACTGTAAACAAAGCCCGAGACTCAGGTCATAGTGTTTCTACCCTTTTACTGGATCTCTCTAAGGTCTTTGACACTATCTCCCACAATCTTCTTCTATCTAAACTCTCTAAGCTTAACCTATCTCTTTCCTGTCTGAACTGGTTCTCCAGCTACTTATCCAACAGATATCAAGCAGTAAAATGGAAAAAGGCCACCTCCTCATTCCTTAATACCCCAACTGGAGTTCCACAGGGATCCATATTGGGTCCCCTCCTCTTTAATATATTTATTAATGACTTCCGCACTCTATCCCCTTCTCTAATATCATCCAGTATCCAGATGACTCAACCATTATTTGCTCAGCCACTTCTGTCCCCATACTTCTAAAGCTAACTCAAGATGCTTTTTCAACCACTGAACAATGGATGAAAAAAAAACACTTAGCACTCAATGCTTCTAAAACCAAATTAATGGTATTTACTCCCTGTAAAGTCACCCTTTCAACAAAAACACATTTTGTATTACTAGTCATAACAACACAACTCTGGAACTGGTGTCAGAGACCAAGCTACTTGGTGTCCAAATTGACAATCAGCTTAAATTTAACTCCCACATACAACTAAATATAAAAAAAAACATCAAAAACTAGGTATGCTTTATCAACAAAATCATTATCTTACACCCACCACTAAACTCACCCTCTCTACATCTTTTCTCATCCCCTCCCTTCTCTATGGAGCTCCACTCCTAACTAATGTACAATCCTCTCTGAAAACTCAACTGTCATGTTGCTACAACAAAATCGCCAAGTTCGCCACTAGCCATAAGTCCTCCACTCACCACTGTTCCTCTCTCCACACACTAAAATGGCTAGAACTACCCAATCACCTTATCTATACCCAACTCACTCTAGCACACAAGCTCATTTTCAACCCCTCACTCTGTCCCTCCCTTTCCTCTGCATTTAAAATGCACTTAACTGACAGAGTGCTAAGGTCTAACAACCAAAATCTTCTAGAAGTATACAAACCAGCTCGACCCACAGGCAAACACCTTCTATCCTTTAGTCTAGCATGACTCTGGAACTCCCTACCACCATCCATTCGTACTACCCCTAGTTACTCTATCTTCAAAAAAACTCCTCACTCATATCTAGTATCCCAGTGGGAATGCTCCTGCTGCCACCCTACATAACTTACCCTGCATATTTTCATCTTCTCTTCTTTTCAATAGCATTCTTCCTTTTAACTTCTCTTCCAACTCATATATTCTTGTTAATTACTTGCTAAATGTATATAATTCTTGGCTACACCTTTTACTGCATGTTTCCTTACATGTATTAACATTCCTGTATATATTTTGTAATTATTCCTTTAAAATTCTGTATTACCTGTTCGTTAATCACTAATCTAGACTGTTTGTAATATTTGTCCTTGTCTAATCCAGTTGTATATTTTCAATCTATGACATATAGTAATGTTAATAGTCTTTGGTCTGCTCTAGTCTATAACACATGTAAGCTTATAATCTACGTCATATTGTAAACTTGATTGTTTATGGAGCTTTTCTCCACAGGACTCCATTGAAAATGGGTTCACTTTGGCCCAATGAACTATCCTGGTAAACCAACTGCAAAATAAATAAATAAATAAATATAATTGCAGAACACTGGCATTACAAACAAGTGATAGAGCAGTCATATAATTGCAGAACACTGGCATTACAAACAAGTGCTAGAACAGTCATATAATTGCAGAACACTGGCATTACAAACAAGTGCTAGAACAGTCATATAATTGCAGAACACTGGCATTACAAACAAGTGCTAGAGCAGTCATATAATTGCAGAACACTGGCATTACAAACAAGTGATAGAACAGTCATATAATTGCAGAACACTGGCATTACAAACAAGTGCTAGAACAGTCATATAATTGCAGAACACTGGCATTACAAACAAGTGATAGAACAGTCATATAATTGCAGAACACTGGCATTACAAACAAGTGCTAGAACAGTCATATAATTGCAGAACACTGGCATTACAAACAAGTGATAGAACCATCATATAATTGCAGAACACTGGCATTACAAACAAGTGATAGAACAGTCATATAATTGCAGAACACTGGCATTAAAAACACGTGTTAGAACAGTCATATAATTGCTGAACACTGGCATTACAAACAAGTGCTAGAGCAGCCATATAATTGCAGAACACTGACATTACAAACAAGTGATAGAACAGTCATGTAATTGCAGAACACTGGCATTACAAACAAGTGCTAGAGCAGTCATATAATTGCAGAACACTGGCATTACAAACAAGTGCTAGAGCAGTCATATAATTGCAGAACAGAGGCATTACACACAAGTGCTAGAGCAGTCATATAATTGCAGAACACTGGCATTACAAACAAGTGCTAGAACAGTCATATAATTGCAGAACACTGGCATTACAAACAAGTGCTAGAACAGTCATATAATTGCAGAACACTGGCATTACAGACAAGTGCTAGAACAGTCATATAATTGCAGAACACTGGCATTACAAACAAGTGATAGAACAGTCATACAATTGCAGAACACTGGCATTACAAACAAGTGTTAGAACAGTCATATAATTGCAGAACACTGGCATTACAAATAAGTGCTAGAACAGTCATATAATTGCAGAACACTGGCATTACAAACAAGTGATAGAGCAGTCATATAATTGCAGAACACTGGCATTACAGACAAGTGCTAGAACAGTCATATAATTGCAGAACACTGGCATTACAAACAAGTGATAGAACAGTCGTATAATTGCAGAACACTGGCATTACAAACAAGTGCTAGAGCAGTCATATAATTGCAGAACACTGGCTTTACAAACAAGTGATAGAGCAGTCATATAATTCCAGAACAGTGGCGTTACAGACAAGTGCTAGAACAGTCATATAATTGCAGAACACTGGCATTACAAACAAGTGCTAGAACAGTCATATAATTGCAGAACACTGGCATTACAAACAAATGATAGAGCAGTCATATAATTGCAGAACACTGGCATTACAAACAAGTGATAGAACAGTCATATAATTGCAGAACACTGGCATTACAAACAAGTGCTATAACAGTCATATAATTGCAGAACACTGGCATTACAAACACGTGCTAGAGCAGTCATATAATTGCAGAACACTGGCATTACAAACAAGTGATAGAACAGTCATATAATTGCAGAACACTGGCATTAGAAACAAGTGCTAGAGCAGTCATATAATTGCAGAACACTGGCATTACAAACAAGTGATAGAACAGTCATATAATTGCAGAACACTGGCATTACAAACAAGTGCTAGAGCAGTCATATAATTTCAGAACACTGGCATTGCAAACAAGTGATAGAACAGTCATATAATTGCAGAACACTGGCATTACAAACAAGTGCTAGAACAGTCATACAATTGCAGAACACTGGCATTACAAACAAGTGATAGAACCATCATATAATTGCAGAACACTGGCATTACAAACAAGTGATAGAACAGTCATATAATTGCAGAACACTGGCATTAAAAACACGTGTTAGAACAGTCATATAATTGCTGAACACTGGCATTACAAACAAGTGCTAGAGCAGCCATATAATTGCAGAACACTGACATTACAAACAAGTGATAGAACAGTCATGTAATTGCAGAACACTGGCATTACAAACAAGTGCTAGAGCAGTCATATAATTGCAGAACACTGGCATTACAAACAAGTGCTAGAGCAGTCATATAATTGCAGAACAGAGGCATTACACACAAGTGCTAGAGCAGTCATATAATTGCAGAACACTGGCATTACAAACAAGTGCTAGAACAGTCATATAATTGCAGAACACTGGCATTACAAACAAGTGCTAGAACAGTCATATAATTGCAGAACACTGGCATTACAGACAAGTGCTAGAACAGTCATATAATTGCAGAACACTGGCTTTACAGACAAGTGCTAGAACAGTCATATAATTGCAGAACACTTGCATTACAAACAAGTGCTAGAACAGTCATATAATTGCAGAACAATGGCATTACAAACAAGTGCTAGAACAGTCATATAATTGCAGAACACTGTCATTACTTAGTGGGAGGTCTCCCTGTAGCTCAGATTGAGTATTTGTCCTTTCTCTACTTTTCAGTAATGTCAGAGTTGGTATATATAAGTACCAGAGGGGTATGGGACATGCAGTGCAGTGGGGCTTGCTCCCTACAAAAATGTTTTTTTTTAGTAATTTTATTTTATTTTTTAAGTATTTTGACTTTCAGACTTTTTGATCGATTGTACTCACACACACCAACACATACACACACACACACACACACACACACACACACATATATATATATATATATATATATATATATATATATATCTTATAAACAACAAACTCTGTTCTTTATGAATAAATAAAACTATATACAAAACACTTAATTCTAGGTGAACTAAATAATATGTGGAATAACACATATTGCAGCCTGTGTTAGCGCTTTCATCCATTTAATAACTGGACTTCGGATGAAAGCGCTAACACATGCTCCAATGTGTGTTATTCTGCATATTATTTAGTTCGCTTTTATTTAGTTCATTTAGAATTAAGTGAAGTGTTTTGTATATATATATATATATATATATATATATATATATATATATATATATATATATATATATATATATATATATATATATATATATATATATATATATATATATATATAGATAGAGAGATAGATATAGATATACGTGTATATACATGTATCTAATAGAAATATATATATATATATATATATATATATATAGTGTCATTGATATATGAACATGCAGAATGAGGTAAGGATGCAGTATATATATATATATATATATATATATATATATATATATATATATATATATATATATATATAACTAAAATTAACCACACTCAAAAAAAATTGAACAAAGAGAAGAAATTTTAACTAAGAAATGAACTTCATGACAATAAAAGCATGTCTTTCTGAAGAAGTCTTGATAATAAATAAGACGAAAGCGCTAAAATTCTACAAGAGTTGTTTGTGTTATTTACGTATTTTTTGAATGCTTTTATTGTCACGAAGTTCATTTCTTAGTTTATATATGTATATATATATATATATATATATATATATATATATATATATATAGAGAGAGAGAGAGAGAGAGAGATATGGATATATGTGTAGATACATGTATTTAATTGAGAGATATAGTCATATATGAATATACAGAATGAGGTAAGGGATGCACTGTCGACCAATGTAATTTATTAAAGGGTACATATATATCTGTGTCATATTTGTATCTTACTATTCTGTCAAAAAAGAAATAAATACAAATAAGGTCCTCTGCTCCCCAGTAATTGAGAAGAAAAAAAATTCTTCTTTCTGTGTAAACTGCAACAACTGCTATGTTTGTAGCAAGCACTTACTACAGTTTATGTCAGAAATATACAGAGCACTAAAGTGCTTCATTTATATACAATAACATGCTTTTCTTGCTTTTTAAACTGTAGCAACTGCTTGCTGTATTTATTTGCATGCTAAAGCACTTCAGTTGTAAAAAAAATGTATATAAAAAAAAATCTTTTTCAACTGTAGCAAGCCGCTGCTACAGCTGTTTATGCTGACACACAGTGCTAATTGTTTTAGTCTTCTTTCGGCTTTTCCCCGTTAGGGGTCACCACAGCGGATCACCGGTCCGCTATTGATTGGCAGTGGATTTCTATGGTGTCATGTTGCCAACCTGGCGCCCAACCTTCACAGAAGGCACACACACTCGTGCACCTACCTGCATGTCTTTAAAGTTGACTCAACTGCAGGGAGAACATGCAGACTCCGCACCGAAGGCGCTCCAGCTGAGAACCGAACCGGAGAATCTCTTCCTGTGAAGCGACAACGTTAACCGCTGCACCACCATGGCATTAGTGCTGTTTTAATCATAACCACAAAGGCACTGCACTCGATTGGTAACTACCAGTTGAGCCCCCCCCCATGTCTTTGCACCCAGGATGGGTACCCCTTCATCCTGCCCTAGTTATGGTACCATCCTGTGTTCCTGTATATTGATATAGTGTTCATTTGTTAGCGCTGCTCTTACTGATAATCAAACAAATGTAAAATGCTAAAGTATGAATCAATAAAAAGTGTCATTATTGTACTTGACCTTTTGTAATTTCTTCTTGATGCCTAATATCACATAGGATGGACAGCAACAGCATCAGGCTTTGGAAGACGGAGTGTCTGTCAGAACACTGTTCAAATGACCATCATGACATTTTTGTGCAGTGATTGAATAGTCTTCAGTTTCAGTACAGCTGTTATTGAAAACTAAGCACTTGGCTTATTCAGTAGCATCAAGTGACTAAGCATTTGTAACTTTTAAGAATCACACTAAAATAAACATCACTAAGTTAAGAACAATATTTTAATTTAAGATTCATAGCAGAAAACAGCTTTTCATGTGTGAATTGTTCCAAATATGGGCACAGTTGTTGTAGCCAAAAGCATTAGTCTGTATACCTCTGAATTGTCCAGATTTTCCCAGAATGCCCAGATTTTAACCTCACATTTTTTGTTTGTTATTCATAAAAGTTTGTTTTCTGAAAAAAACATTAAGGACTGCAATTTGTAAATAATGACATAAATTTGAGTTTCACACTTATTCTTCAGAAAATCATGCTAATGCAAAGGCTTCTATTCTAGCAACTTTCTAGGTGTAAATGTGTCCCTGATTGGGGGTATTTGCCTCCTTCCTGCCATTATTTTTGGCCTTCTCCAGAGTTCTTTCACTTCAAGGTTGAGACGTTTGTCAGCCTGTCGTATTTTGAACCGTTGTAACAATACAATGTTTCAGTATCAGCAACACTTAATTTTTACCACAATACAGAATCACACTGTAGATCAATAATTTCTTTTTGGCATTCTGGTATCTCATGCACCTATGTAGAAACCAGGTTTCTAAATGTTGTGAAGAAGGGTTTCTCAAAATGTTTGAAGTATTTCATGTCAAATGCGGCAATTTTGCTACTGAACTGTTATTTATTAATACCTACATTAGGTAAATGAAAATGTGCCAGATTGTTTCCTGCTGTTGTTTCCATAGTTTACGCATAATCTTGAAGGAGCTTATGGTGAAGGAGAGGCTGTGTGACTGTTTCATCTCCCTGTCTTTGGGTCAAGTTCATTCAGTTGTGTATGAATGTCATATCTTTGAGATATCAGCTGCCCTTTAATCCTGATACATGCTTTTCCATCTTATCCACAAATGCCTGCATGTCAGTACACACTTCATGAAAGTATTGCAGTACAGTGTCTCAGTTCAACCAGTTAATATGGGTGTGATATGACAATCCATGGGAGCTATCACTGTTTTCCAAAATGCTATCAAAGTGCTTCTTGTTAAAACATTTTGCTTATATAAAATTAACTTCCTTTATTAACAATATTTGACATCCTCAGTGTTTTGCTGCATAAGGATTCCTGATGTAAAATGCAGCACAAATTGTAAAACTCCTTGCTGTGCATTCAGATGAAGCAGCTTATTCTTTCAGCTTTGCTGTGTCTCCAGCATTGCTGCTTACAATTTGCAGGGCTTCGTTTGTAGCCAAACTCCCCTTGCTTTCTTTCAGTATGTGCAGCCACTCTGTCAAGCGCTCCTGCCATAACATTAAATGTGCAGGTCTATGTTATGTTATCAAATGATGAAAAGAGCGAACGCTCTTTCATCGAACTGTAAAATTCGACAGCACTAAACAACGAAGACACAGAATATCGATTTTTTTTTCCCAGGGAAAAAAATCGGTGGGCCATCTTTGGGACTTTGCCATTTCCTCCACTATGGTGCAATCTCAGAGTTGGTATATTTAAGTAGTGGGTGTGTTATTTTGTGTTTGAATTTTTTTTTTTTTTTTTGCGGAGCAGCGATTTTTTTCCATGGGAAAAAAATGCTGTTCTGTGTCTTCGCTGTTTGGTGGTGTTGACCTTTCAAGTTCGATGAAAGAGCGTTCGCTCTTTTAATCGTTCGATCATGTAACATAGACCCGAATGTGCTGTCACCTGTAGTGATATCCTTCACTGAAGCCATTCCAATGAATCGTTCGATCATGTAACATAGACCCGAATGTGCTGTCACCTGTAGTGATATCCTTCACTGAAGTCATTCAAATGAACTGCTCTGTTGCATGCAGATTTATATCCACACTTTAAATGAAACCTGTACATTGAGCCTCAAAGCAAATATTTATGCCTTCATCAGTTTTTATTGAAAATGCAGCTAAGGACTTGACTTTTTCAGAAAGATGATTGTTAAGATAGAGTGCTAAATCAATAATTCTCTCTGCAGTTGTGATCTTGAAAGCCTTACACTAACAAATCCTTTTTTTGTATCTGGACTTATTAGTTCTGCACTCATTAGCATGCCTTTCTTTTGTCAGTTCTTAAACAGAAAATAATTTTGATGACATAGCCAATATCTCAGCAGATAAATTTATCTCTGACTTCACCCCCCTCCCCTCCTACTTTCCGAGATCTCATACCTGCATCTTCAGCCTCTAAAATCTCCCATGAGCAAGTCCTCAAGGCACTATCCAAGGTGAAGAATATTGCTTCTGTGGGGCAGGATAACATACCAGGCTGCTTACTGGGCCAATCTGAAACAGGACCTCTCAGACCCTCTACAGAGCATGGTAGACATCAAATGGCATCCCAATGAACAAAGCTGGGGTGTCGATGGAACCAGGAAATTATAGACCCATACGTTTGACCAGCCTCATCTGTAAAGTTATAGAAAGGATCATAATGGAATTAATAAATAAAGACATAGGTAACCTACAAACTCTCAACCCAAGCCAATTCTGGTTCGTTAAGGGAAAATCCTTCATAGGTTACTAAAGCAATGGTTGAGGGCAAATCACACTGCATATCTAGACCTCACAAATGTGTTTGACACCATCAAACTCTTCAGTATCATAGATAAACTATCCCAGCTAAATATTAATCTCTACATAAAATTGGATAGCAAACTGACTCACATATCAAACTCAGAAAATGTGGGCTGCTCTACCTTCTTGGCACCTATGTCTCTAATAGACGCAGGCAGTCTGTAAATGGTTCATCTCCCAGGCCCTTGCTTGTAAATGTTTCATCTCCCAAGTCCCTGCTTACACTTATCAAGAACTTGTCAGAGATTAGGGATGCATGGCTAGGCTTAAAAAGACCCTTGTGGTCATTAGCCTAGTAAACACCTATGAACTTGTCACTAGTGATGCACCCTATATTTCAGTCCTTGGGCCACTCATGTTTGGCACTTATTTATCAGAGATCAAAGCTACTGTTAAGGGTTTATGTCTAACTAAGTTAAGATGACTGTAAACTTGTTGTCATCATACAATCCCCAGAGGACACTAAGATCCTCAAGGATAGCCTTTTCCAAACCATTAGCTAGTGTCAAAACAATGGACTAAAAATGCATGCCAAGAAATGTGTAATAGTATCATTCATAAAGCAAGACATCCCTTGTAACTATCACATTTTCAAAACACTGAACTGTCCAATTACTATATATCATCTGTTGTATGAAAGTGCTTCTTCATTGCACGGCTTATTGCGAAGGGTATGGTGGCCAGGTCAATGGATGTGATTCTTCCATTATATTCTACACTCATCAGGCTGATTATTGAGTATAATACCCACTTCAGTATGTACCTGTCCAAACATGGACAGAGCATGTAGTGCTTTATTACAGAGAAAATCAAAGACCTGAATCACAAAAAACTATGCAGACTGTCTCAAAGTCTTGTCCATCTTCTCAGTGTCGACCAGGCTGCTGAGGGGTTAAATCTGCCTCACATACATACATCAACAGACCCTATCCTATTGGACCTACTTTACATTCACAGGTCCAATGGGAACACAAACATGTGTTCAAGAGATCTAAATTTATTTTGCAACTTAACTGGAGCATGCTGTAGTTTACGTATCACAGAGAATACCATTTCTTTGCAATTGTCTTCCTCTACACATAATCCAGTAGCATTTCCAAACTCACTTTCTAACTGCTTTCAATGTATAAAAGCCATACCTGTACTGTTAACTATTAAATTTAAGTTTGTGAGCTGCTCTTTTGGGTCCTTATCAGTTGATCAAGTTTTCAAAAACTCGAAATTTATATGGTCGAGACCATATGATCAAGTTTTTGAAAACTTGAAGGTTTTGAATGGAGATCGCGGTACAGTGTGGAGGAGGAAATGTTCCCTTTTCCTCACTGTAGTGTGATCTCAGAGTTTGTATATATCATTTGCAGGGGGTATAGGCGGGGGGGCACGTGCCCCATGCAAAAATGTAAAAAAGGTAGATTATTGTGTTTTTTATGTGTTTTCTTTTGATGTTCGAGCTTTCGGAAACTCAATCATACAGTCTCGACCATATGAATTTCGAGTTTCCGAAAACTCGATCATCTGATATAGACCCGTTCTTTTACTGTAACTTGGTTGGAGGTAGAATTTTCCCTGTCATATTCTCCCCACCCTTAGACTTTACATCAATCACAATTATTTATGCATGTCCTCCTCAAAACTTAAAAGAAAATATTTTTAAAACAATAAAAAAAATATAATAAGAGATAACATACGGTCTACTGAATGCATATATGTTCATGACCTGATGCATACATTTTTGTTATAATATATCATCTGATGTTGTCAATCTTCATTCATTCATGACAGATGGATTTTGGTTCCATCTTCAGAACCGACTCGGCCGATATAACAAGCTCGCACCAGCCAGAAACTTTCGAGCTAAGGTTACCCATAGTGCCCCTCTCATCTCCTCAGATCTCATTTGCCACATAGAAATTCAAGATTCATCAGGCCTGCTCTCAAGCTAAGTGTTAAAATCTTTCAAATATTTTGTTTCTGTTTTTTCTATCTGTATTGTTGGTCATTTTTATAGTTATATAGTCCCTTTACTGTGTGAGTGCTTTCTTCTCCTAATTACCTTGTTACCTTGTTGGTATTCCTTCGTGCCATTGCTGGTACAGGACCCTCCCTTCCCCTTACCTCTTGGTAATCTTAATACCATCATTGGTATTTTCCCTTCCTTTCTTTTACCCTCTTGGGTATACCTTTACTACCATTGTTGGTAATAAAAAAAAATTCTTACTCTGTGTGTGTGTGGTTTTGTGTGTGTGTGTGTGTGTGTGTGTGTGTGTGTGTGTGTGTGTGTGTGTGTGTGTGTGTGTGTGTGTGTGTGTGTGTGTGTGTGTGTGTGTGTGTGAGTGTGTGTGTGTGTGTGTGTGTGTGTGTGTGTGTGTGTGTGTGTGTGTATGTGTGTGTCTTGACATGACTTCTTACTGTTTTTCTTATTGGTGTTACCTTTGTATTTGTAGACAATGTCTGACAAAAAAGCACCACTGATTTTAAACAGTGTGACAAATGTGGCAGGAAGATGCCAAATTCCTATGGGCATCTCTTCTTCGTATACTGCTTAGGAGTACCACATTTGCAGTTTCAACCTCAGTGCAAGCTCTGTAAGGGCATTAGTGCCCGCACCTTAGCAGAGCGAAAGAATAAGTTAATTTTAATGGGTCTGCTAAAACCCCCTTTCTCAGAGGCTTCATCTGAGGTGGAGGTATCAATCCCTCCTAAGAAAGAGACAAAGAAGAGGAGTTATTTGGTTCCAACTTCTCCTCAGTCACAGGAACCAAAACCATCTAAGACCTAGGTTCATACTGAACCTAAGACTAAACTTGCCAAACTGACGCTGACAACTATGTCGGCACCGGAGCCTAAAACCCTCTCTACGGTGCCATCTTTGACTATGGAACCAACTGGAACAATTGCCATGGTATGACCTCTTCCATGGTACCACAGACCCTCTCGGCACCAACAATAATTTCTCCATTAAAACTGGTCACTCCCTCACCATCACAACTTTCAGGTCATTCAACTTCAGTGCTGAAGGTCGAGACATTAGCCAAGAATCAATACTCCCTGTCCATTGAACTCTTTGTTGGACAACAGCTTAGTTAATTTCTTGACCGGCCAGAATCTCCATCAGGGATATCACTCATTCCACCAGGAGCCTTTTGGAGCTTGACGTAGTGAGACTTGTGGACCAGCTCCTAGCGGCCAGAGGCATTCCCAACTCCATCCAAGACCTCACTCCCACCCAGAGCTGAGGGTTTTTCTCCACAGACTCCCACCTGTATTCCTCCTTCAACCCCCGAACAGGTCTTGGAGCCCTCACTGCCAGCACCCCTCCCGGTGCCAGCTTCTTTGGTTCCACTGGTGGATCTTACCATGGTTCTGGAACTGACCATGTGGACCACAGCTCAGTTGGATCCAACCCACCCACGGGACCTTGACTGGTCTGTCAGCACCATGATCCCTAGTACAGCACCAATTTTTTTCTATGGCACCGTCTACAGTTCCAGTTGCTTTGACAGCTCCGAGTCCTCTCATGGCTCCTTCCCTGGAGGCAGGCCTATCAGAGAGGGGTGTGACCTCAGTTCCAAGGTTGTCTTTCTTGGTTCTGGGCTCGATCCCTCTTTGGATGGGCCTTTCTTCCAGGTTATGGAGAGGGCACTTACCTCAGCAGGCTCACAGTTGATTCCTTTGGCGCCAGAATGTTTTTTACATATCTATATCTATATATATATATATATATATATATATATATATATATATATATATATATATATATATATATATATATATATGTCCTCTTGATCACAGCTGATGCAGTCCACTACACTGGGGCAATGGGCACAGGAGCAGCAAGATACCCTACTGTAGGGTATCCTCTCTTCGGAGTCCTCTTCAGACATTTCCCCTGATGAGGAACCCATAAGAGATCATGCAGGAGGAACGTTAATTCACTTGAGGAATCTCTCACCAAAGATACAGATTACGATGAGGGGGAAGGGTCCCTCTGGTTCCCCCTTGAAGATGTCTCCTTTGGAGACATACTAGAGATATTGAAATAGAGGGGTGACTGGAAGCCCATCAACCCTTCCTCAGAGGAATTTGCATTCTTGCAAACTTTCCACGCCCGACCTCCCTCTACTTCCTGGGTGACCCCGCCTGAGATGAGTTGGTCAAGCTCATTGTGCAGCATGCTTGGAAGGGCCTGAGACCATTGAGCCAATCCCCCAGAGACCAGAAAAAATACCCACCCCGAGGATCACCCGCATTGGTCCAAAGGCTTGGCAGTAGATGCTATGGTGGTGGTGGTGGCCACAAAGAAAGAACTCACAGAGGAGAGCCCTGCTGTCCATTCTCCAAACAGAGAGTCTCGGATGTTGGACAGACTAGGGAAGTGGGTTTACACTTCAACAACCTTTGCCATATGATCGTTGAATTATTTGGCACGCTTTAACTGTCTTCAAAGGGACCTGATCACAGAACTTTCAGGAGCAATGTCTGACGAGGTATGCAACAAAGTTGCCTCCCAGTTTGCCACCTTGGAGTTAATATCTAATTTGCCCATGTGGTTGATTGTGCATACAACTGAAGAGATGGCCAGAGCAGTGGGTTCAAGTGTCGTCTTGAGATGTCATGCCTGGATCCCCTTGTGTGACTTTGCAGACCCCTTAAAGTCTTTCTACGTCAATGCTCCCATTGACATTTCCTCTGTATTTGGTCCAAAACTTAAAGACACGTTAGCCAGGTGTGAAAAGGATGGAAAGAACCTGTCTGCTGTTGGTGTACATTTTTCCACCCCCCAACGACCCTACAACAGGAATTAGAGAAGTGGAAAGATGTGGTGCAGAAAATCCCAAGGCCCTTTTTCTTGACACACGTGGCAAGTTTTCCCGCTGGGACAGAGGGGGGAACTCACAAGGAAGACACACCCCCATGGCAGAGGGGGCCCCCGTAACCAGGCTTCCAGAGGTTCCTTTTATGGGCAGCCCTACCAGCACTCCTGAAGAGCGTCCCAATTGCTTACCTCTGGAAGCAGTTGAGGGATGATTCTCTCTGCACCTCTTAGCCTGGCATACCAATAACATCAGATTCCTGGGTGCAGACGATAATTACCAGAGGTTACCACATTCCCTTTGATCTTTACCCCAAGCTGCAAAGGCAAATCCCCGACATTCCACCCAGTCAGAGGGACGCAGTAGTGCAATAAATTCAAAAGCTGCTTGAAAAAAGAGTCATCCAAACAGCCCCACCAGACGAAGTAGAATCCAGATTTTACTCAAGGTTCTTCTTAATGCCAAAAAAGATGGGGACTTGGAGCCAGTTTTAGACCTCAGCATCCTAAACAAGTTTGTCAAACAGACCAAATTCCAGATGGCCATGGTTCAGTCTATCCTTCCGTTTCTGGAAAAAGACGATTGGATGTGCTCAATAGACTTCCAGGATACGTATTACCATATAAAAATGGACAAATGCTCCAAGAGATACCTCTGCTTCTGGCTAGGAGCCAATCATTACCAGTTCCGAGCGCTGCCCTTTGGTCTCTCCACAGCCCCCAGAGTGTTCACCAAATGTATGGTAGTAGTAACAGCTCACTTGAGACTGCAAGGATTCCAGGTGTTTCCATACTTAGATGATTGTCTCCTTACCACCCCCACCAAGCATTTACTACTTCTCTCCTTGCACTACACCCTACAGCCTGCACAGCTGTTAGGTATTTCAATAAACAAAGAAGAATCGAAACTAGAACCTACTCAAAGCCTAGAATTCATAGGAGCAACATTTGACATGAGGTCCTGTCTTGTCACTCTTCCTTATCACAGACTACAGAGGCTAATATCTCAGCTCCAGGTGATACTCTGTCAGGATAAAGTCCCAGCTCATTTACTTCTTCAACTGCTAGGGTCAATAGCAGCAACAATCACCCTAGTTCCCCTAGCCAGACTCCATATGAGGCAACTACAATGGCTCCTAGCATCACAGTGGTCCCTGTTAACACATCCTGTGTCCCACCCTATCCACATAACAAACCAATGCAAGCAGGATTTCAATTGGTGGATGAAGTCGGAAAAGAAGTTATGGAGTCGTCCCTTCTCACCCCCTCAGCCCAAGGCTGTAGTGACCACGGATGCATCCCTGATGAGGTGGTGGGGGCATTTTCAAGGAAAGACAGTCCAAGGCACTTTATCCCCCTTAGAGGCCAATTCACATATCAGTGTCCTAGAACTGAGGGTGGTGCTTCTGGCATTGCAAGCATTTCAGTCTGCCCTCCTGTTGGGGACAATTGCTATCCATTCGGACAACATGTCAGTCATCTGGTATATCAACAAACAGGGGGGAACCAGATCCTACCCGCTTTGTTGGGAAGCCATGAGGCTATGGCAATGGGCAATAGCCCCCAACTGCTTTCTGGTAACAGTGCACATTCCCGGGAACTCCAACGTGATTGCGGAAAAACTGAGCAGGTGCATTCTCCTGCCTCATGGGTGGTCTCTCATTCCCAAGGTGGCGTCAGAGATTTTTCATCGCTGGGGTC
Organism: Protopterus annectens; assembly: GCF_019279795.1. NCBI lineage: Eukaryota > Metazoa > Chordata > Ceratodontiformes > Protopteridae > Protopterus > Protopterus annectens. Next base: position 757,945,943 of record NC_056751.1, read on the forward strand.
AGCCTTGCTGCTATCTATTTGCATCTCCCATCAACCACAAATGTAGCATCTACTTTGCCCTAATCCCCTCTCAGCGGGAGTCCCTGAGGGATGCTCTTGTACACGATTGGCTCCTGGGACTGCTTCAAGCCTTCCCTCCCTTTCTTCTGATTCCACTATTTCTAAAGAAAGCACTTTAGTTGAGAAGCAAAGTAATCCTCTTTGCTCCCTCTTCGCCCCACCAAGTCTGGTTTCCCTTCCTTTGGCCTCACCTAGTTCACCGCCCGTGGACTCTGGGCCCAACTCCAGGATTGCTGTTGCATACACAGGGGTTGGTCCATCCAAACCTATTGAGCCTCAAGCTGACAGCTTGGTACCTCCACTTCTAGTAATTGCCAGGCAAAATAATCTGTCTTCCCCTGTACAAAACATATGTCTAGCTTCCCATAAACCATCCACCAGGAAAATGTATTATAGTAAGTGGAAAAGATTAGTGTTGTGGTCTTGAGGAAAAGGACTTAACCCCTTTTCAGCTCCAATTAATACAGTGCTGGAGTACTTATCAACCTTACTGCATTCAGGAGCCTCAACTTCTACTATTAGAGTCCATTTAGCAGCTGTCTCAAATTTCCATAATAGTTTAGAAGATTTTTCTTTTAATATATCACCATCTCTGCAAAACCTACTTAAAAGGAGTCATACATTTAAAACCACCCTTTAAAGAGCCCATTGAACCTTGGAATGTGATACTAATCCTACAAACCTTGACTCATCGACCCTTTGATCCAGCTGCCACTTGCGATATAATAGTTTTGTCTTGGAAGACTTTTCAGCCAGGAGAATATCAAAATTACAGGCCTTGTGTGAAAAATGCCCTTACATAGTTTTTCACAAAGAGAGAGTATCTCTTCAGACCAACCCCTCCTTTCTACCCAAGGTTGTATTAGACTTGAATATTATTCAATCCATTGACCTGCCATTTTTCTTTCCAAATTTTTCTAACAAAAGAGAATATTGTCTGCATTTATTGGATGTACATAGACAATTGCGTTTTTACTTACAGGACTAAATCATTCTACAAATCAGACCAAAAACCAAAAACGAACAAACTAGTAAAAACAAAAAATGGCCGACAAGGAAGATGGTGCTTCAATCAGGAAAAACAGTCCAGACTTCCAAAATGTAGCGATACACTCTTTATTAATAAGAAAAAAAATAAAATAATCCAAAATCAAGCGTTTTCATCTCTGAATTTGGAGACTTTATCAAGATGAAACAAAATACACATAAAAGTCCATTTTAAATACTCACACCCACAGTGTGGACCATTCAGCTCACAATACTCATGAATAAACATGAGCACATGCGCTTCACTATGCATGCTCAATGAATCATAACAATACACCTTTTACACATACTGTAGATTGTTTAAAAAGTATAATATCACCAAATTATTCCCATAAAACATCTACTTTGTAATTAAAAAAGTTCATAATACCATATGGCAACAAAAACATATAAAATATAAAATAGATTTGAAACAATCATGAATACATACAACGTGGAACTATACAATATTAAAATCACCCATTAGGGACACAACCAGAACAAAATTACTGTAGATATATATATATATATATATATATATATATATATATATATATATATATATATATATATATATATATATATATATATATATATATATATATATATATATATATAAAATCTATTAAATGTTTAAAAATAAAACAAAATGTGATAAAATATATGCATAGACGTAATAGAAAATGGCCAGGCTTGAATGAGGCCTTTTCTGTTACTTGCGTTCTTAAATTAAAGGCACTTGAGAGATGATAGTATGGTCCCTTCAACCATTTAAGTAGTAATTTTTAATTTTTTATTAGGGTAGAAATATGGAGGGAATAACTTTTTAAAGGTGTGTAGAAAATGTATGTGTTTTTGATGTTCAACATTTTTTCATAAGTGAGGATATCCTTGGTTTGGATATTTATTTATCTATACATTTATTTATTTATTTACATATATGTATTTTTTTATATATGTAGAGATTGGTTGACTTATTTATTTATTTATTACATTTTATATAATCCATTAAGTAGGTTTTTTAATAGAATATATAAACGTCTTTCTTATTAATAAAGAGTGTATCACTACATTTTGGAAGTCCGGACTGTTTTTCCTGACTGAAGCACCATCTTCCTGGTCAACCTTTTTGTTTATTCTAGAAATCAGACCAATTGTTCCTGTCCTTTTCAGGAACCAAGTTAGGTAAACCAGTTTCTAAAGTCACTTTGGTGAAATGGTTGAGAGACTGCATTTCCTTTGTCTATCAACAAAATAAAATGTGTTTAACATCTAAAGTCAAGGCACATTCAACCAGATCAGTTGCCACTTATATAGCCTTTCATTCGAGAGCTTCTATGGATGACATTTGCGCAGCAGCTACTTGAGCTACCCCTCACACCTTTATCACTCATTACAAATTGGATATGGTCTCCAAGGAGAGAGCATCCTTTGCCTCAATGGTGCTCAAGAATATCCTTCCATAGGGCCTCCCAGGACATAAAGTAGCTAGGGACTCTGTCCCATCAGTCATGAATGAATGAAGATTGACAACATCACATAAAGAAGTTATGTTCTTACCATAATGTTCCATCTGTGTTGTTGATCTTCATTCATTCATGACATCTCACCCTCCTACCACCCTCCAAAGGCTCCTGGAAGTTTAGATTTGGTCCTGGTTGTGTGATAGGGCATTTGCTCAGACAATGCTTCCACTTTCTTATTTTTACAGACAAATTCGATCTGAGGAGATGATGAGAGGGGCACTATGGGTAACCTTAGCTCAAGAGTTTCTGGCTGGCGCGAGCTTGTTATATCAGCTGAGTCGGTTCTGAGGATGGAACCGAAACCCATCTGTCATGAATGAAGATCAACAGCACAGAGGAATGTTATGGTAAGAACATACCTTCTTTTTACATTTATTGGGAAAGGGACTACTATAGTAGCTATAGATGTTCAACAAACAAACTGCCTTACTGGTATATGGGTAGTAGCGCCCTGCTACCCTCCCTCCCTCTGACATTTTATCAGAGCTCAGAGCTCTTCCCACTGCCTGTCTGTGAGTGTGAAAGGACCAATCACTTAGCAGGACCAGGACCGCCCTTAAAAACCCAGACAGGACACTTTCAGTTTTTCTAGTGCCACAGAAAGAAAAGGATCTCTTGGAGGACTGCTCTTCTCCTCTGGTTTACTTCATCTACTGAGCTCAGATAAGAAACCGTTTTGGATTTTTATTTCCTCCCATATTTTTTTTCTATCACTGCTTGATTTGTGTATTCATCTGATTTGCTTGTTTTTGTTTTTTTGTTTTTTTTTTACTCATGGAAAATTGTAAATACTTTGAGTTTTGTTTCACTTGTAATATAAGTGTTATACTGTTTAGTTTAAGCTGACTCTAAGTTTCTGTGGATATTTTAACCCTTTGCATGTATTTTATGGCTATTGGTGAATATTTACTGAGTTTCTGTACCAAGCCTGTTTTAGTTGCCTTGTGCTTCTAGAATCACTAGTAATTTCCGGCCATTATTTCCATTGATTGAAAGCTTCTTTTTAAAGTTTTGACAGGAAAACTTGCTGTTTTTGCATTTTTGAGGGACTATGAATATTTGAGATAATTATATAGATTTGCAGCATTTTGAATGTTTTTTTTTTTCATTTAAATCATGATTTTGGTGCCATTTTGTTTTTTCAACATTTTTGACAGGAATTTTTTAAGGTTTATATTTAATTCCCTGTCAGGCTATTTTGAGCTGTTTCTATTCATGTGGGGATGAAACTAGCCTTTATGCATTAAAATTGGGGGTCTTTGTAACGTATTTTGTGCTTTCTGCTAGACTAATGAAATTGCTGTCTTTTTTCTTCAGTGCAGTATTCTATCAACTGTGGGTCCTTCTGGTCCTCTTCTGGTGGTTACAGACAACACCATAGTGATGTGGTACAATAAACAAGGTGGTACAACGTCATACCGTCTGTGTCAGTTGGCAGTGATGGCCTGGGAGCTGGCATTTGCAGCATTCTCTGACTCTTCAGGTGTGATACATCCTGTCAGAGTGAACATTGTGGCAGAGAAACTAAGCAGATTCTAGGCAGACCCACACAAGTGGCAGCACAAGGCATTGGTGCTCCAGGATCTAGTCCATATGTGGAGAATGCCTCAAATATATCTGTTCACCTCCTTTCAAAACAGACAGTTGGAGAAATTCTGTTCTAGACATCCTTGCAGCCATACTTGGAGGACAGATGCAGTTTTGTTCCTTGGACATGAATGTTCTAGTATATATTTCCGACCTTTCCACTGATTCACAAGGTACTCAAATCTTTAGAAATTTAAGAAATAAATGCCAGAGATCATTGTTGTGATCCCCTATTGGCTGAGACAATCTTATGTCTCCCTTTTTAATGGTCTTGGCCAAGGGCAATTACCAGACACTTCTTCACACTCTTGATCTGCTCACACAGTTTCAGAGGTGACTGGTGCACCTCAGTTGGAGAACCTTCAACTCACAGCCTAGATGATTCAGTCTTGACTCTGTTTAGGCACTTGTTTCATGAGGATATGTAGCAGGTGTTAAAGGAGGCCAGAAAAGCTGGTAATAGAAAACCTTATGTTTATAAATGAATGAGGTTTTCTAAGCAGTGCCTATATGGAAACACAGGGTGCACTGAGGTTAATACCCCCGGTCTTGAAATATTTATATGAGTTGATTCAGGATGTTTTTTCATATGTGTCCATTAAGGTGCATGTAGTGGCCATCCCTGCTTGTCTGCTGATGTATCCCCCTCTTTATTCTTCTCTGTGGGTAAAACAGTCCATGAGAGGAGTTTTGCATATAAGACCCCCTCACAAGCAACTTTTTCCTCAATGGGATCTCAACTCAACTTTCCCACCTTTTGAACAAGCAAAGCAAGCTGATCTCAAGTTCTTAACATGGAAAACTGTTTTGCTTATTGCTCTGATATCTGCAAATTTTTATGGTGGGACAAACTTACCTAATTTTCCACAGGGATAATGTTGTATTACACACTAATCCTTCTATGTCCTTCCTTATCACTACTGCAATATGCTTTACTCTTAGATATCCTGCCAAGGATAGCCTAACATCTGGACAGTATACCAAAGCCTTTACACCTTCCAGGCATCGTATGCACACATATGTCCTATGTGCAAGACATAAGGTACATATGTGACATACAGGCACCTAATCCACAGCAGATGTTCATTGTGTTACCCTGCTGCAGTCATTACACTTGGGTTATCCTGTCGTCAGGCGGTCCCGCAGTCGGCCGGATTTCCAAAGTCTTGGTCCGACTTTGGTTGCTGCCACCTCATGCCTGACGTCAGTGCGCCAGGGGTACATATATTTTAACCGATGCCATTTTCTTCAGTCTTTCTTGCCACGTGGTGCCTGAAGCAGAAGCAGTTCGCAAGTGCCGGTCGGCCGACTCCTGAGATTTTCGAATTCGAATTTCAGACCGAAGTCTTCTATAAAGCTAAGTACCCCTCTTGCCTCAGACTGATGTCAGAAAAAGTTAACAACTGTATTTCTTGTGGGAAGCAAATACCTCATAAGGATTTTCATTCTTATTGCATACCTTGCCTAGGCCCTGATCACGACATCACTTCTTGTCGTTTTTGTGCTAGATTTAATAAACGTACTATTAAAAGATGATTTGATTTCGCATGACACTTTTTTGGCAGAAAATTTAATTATAACATGCCGTCGGATCTACCGACTACCGGTGTGCACAAAAAGCGCAGGGATAAGGATCGACAGCCCAGGCCTAAGCCCGATTCCGAGGCCTCGGTTGATCCGGTCTCCGGTTCTCCAGTTATCAGTGAGGCTCCAACGCAGCCTCTGACTACCGCAGTTCTAGAAACCGAGACCGCTACAGATATTTTGACGGAATGTACTAGGCCGACGCAGCCTTTTACTTCAGGCCCTACCGACGATTTATCTTCCCAGGACGTCAGTGCTTCTGAAACGCCATTGATTTCTGAAGGCATTTTCAGACCGACGACTCTTACAGTCAAAACGTTTTCCAAGTCGAAGACTCCTTCCAAACCAAAAAAGGCTTCACTTCAGTCGACTGTTCAAGGCCCTATGCCTAAGAAACAGATGCTCAAGATGGCTGAAAATTTGATTTCTCTTATCAGGGGTTCTCAGCCTCCTCCTGACAAAAGGCCTAGACAAGAGGAAGAATCTGCTTCCTCTGAACAACTGTCTGTTTCTTCGGATTCCTCTGAGGACCAAGACTATTCCTTCTCTCCTTATGAAGATTCTGATGCTGAGGACTCTATTCCCTCAGCTTCCCCTCCAGAAGATTACTCTTTTGGGGAAACTTTACACACTATGAGGGAACATTTCCACTGGGAAGGTCAGGATTACTCTGATTCCAAGAAAAGGCTCAGAGAGTTTTTTTTACTCCCCCAACACAGACCTCTAGCCATCCCCCCTGTTTTGGATATTGTGGATGATGTCTATTTAGTATCTAGTTTCAGCCCTGACTCTCTGCCTCCTGCCCCGGCCAAGCCTGACAGATACTACAGAGTACCTGATTCCCACAAATTTCTTTACAAAAACCCAGTAGCTGACCCAGAGACTATCTCCCAGGGTCCCAAGGGGGCTAAGGCTACCATGGCTAAAAATCCAGTACCTTCTGAAAGGGATTCAAGAGCACTAGACAGATGGGGTAAAAGGTTTACACCTCTGCCACTTTAGCTATGAGAGCTCTAAACTGTCAATTTCATATGCTTAAGTATCAGCAATTTCTGATCTCTCAGCTAAAACAAAAGATAACCACCCTCCCTCAACAATCTGAATTGAAAGAAGTACAGGATTTGTTGCACGCCACCGAGCAGGTGGGCAAACATACCTTGCAACGTGGGTTTGATTCTTTAGAGGCCTCCTGCAGAGCAGCTGTCACTAGATCAGTTATACATAGGCATGCCTGGTTAAAGGAACAAAATCTGCCTGATCATGTTAAAGCAAAACTACTAGATGATCCCTTACAGCAGGATGTTCTTTTTGGTGTTAAAGCAGAAGAAGTTTTAAAGAAAATGGAAGATAAGGCAAAATCAATGCAGACAGTCAAAGATTTCCTACAAGTACAACCCCCTCGCTTCAGCAGAAATTGGCCAACAAAAAATTGGTCCTTTCCAGCCAATGACAGGCCTCAGAGGGGTAAATACAAGCACCCAAGGGGCAGAGGACAACCACAAGCTCAGTATAAACTTCGCCAATGGGGAACTCCAACTCAGAAGGGAGGAGAAGACAGGTCTCAACCCACCAGAAGGCAAACTCAATGACTTGCACCTCAGCTGGCCAAACAAAACTCTTTTGTCAGCCCCCCTGGGGGGAAAACTAGCACTATTTGCAGACAACTGGCACATGGTCACAAAGGACAAATGGGTACTAGACATAATTTTACGAGGATACAGATTCCACTTTCACACCTTGCCAATAAAAAGAGGAATGCCAAACCTGCCACAAAATCAAAGGGCAGAGGCTCAAAAACAAATTACAGCTCTCATGGCCATGAGAGCCATTCAAAGGGTACCAACTCAAGAGCAAGGCCAAGGATTTTACTCAAGACTCTTCCTAGTACCCAGAAAAGAAAATGCTTGGAGACCAATTCTGGACCTTTCAATTCTAAACACTTACTTACAAGTACCCAAATTCAAGATGCTAACACTACAGCAGCTACTTCCCATGATGGGCAAGGAAGCATGGCTGGTAACGTTGGACCTCAAGGAGGCATACCTGCATGTCCCTGTCAGACAAAGTTGCAGAAGATACCTCCATTTCATTGCAGGTTCAACCCATTATCAATTCTCTGCACTGCCCTTTGGCTTATCTACTGAGCCCAGAGTATTCACAAAATGCCTGGCACCAGTAAATGCAGACTGCAGACAAAGAGGAATTCAAATATATCCATACCTGGACGACTGCCTCATCCAAGCAGAAAGAAAAGACATTCTCTTACAACATCTGGCTTTTGTGAAGCATCTACTGAATTGTCTGGGGTACACAGTAAATGAAAAGAAGTCAAAACTAGTACCCTCACAAAAAATGACATTCCTGGGTGCCAGCTTGGACACAATGGCCCAGAAGGCTTATCTTACACCAGACAAGCAATTACAACTGACTCAATATTTCAAGACTATGACAACAAAGACCCAATTAACTGCAAGAAAAATTCTGCAGGCTTTGGGCTTCATGGCATCTTGCATTCTGATAATACCATTTGCAAAACTGCATATGAGGAAATTACAGTGGTACCTAAAAAGTGTATGGTCTCAACACAGCCACAGCTTGGACACAGTGATATCTCTCATTCCCTGCCTTCAACAGGAATTTCTATGGTGGGCACAGGCATGTCACCTCAACAAGGGTCAGCCTTTCACCTTGCCCCCACCCAGGCAAACTATCACAACAGATGCTTCAGCCTATGCCTGGGGGGCACACATGGCAGGGCAATGCATTCAAGGCCTATGGACTGCAGAACAAAGAAAACTGCACATAAACCAAAAAGAGATGCTAGCTGTACAGAAAGCTCTGACAGCCTTTAAGGATCTACTACAGCCTGGACAACTTGCAATAAAGACGGACAACACCACAGTAATGTGGTACATAAACAAACAAGGGGGCACACATTCCTACCCTCTCTGCAGGCAAGCAATAATTTTATGGAACACAGCTCTGGCCTACCAAGTCCAGTTACAAGCTCAATTCCTGCCAGGACAGAAAAACACATTGGCAGACGACCTAAGCAGAAACATCAAAGATCCCCACGAGTGGAAGCTAGACCCACAAATATTTTCAATGATAACTCAAAGATAGGGCCTACCATATATAGACCTGTTTGTCAGTCCTCAAAACTACCAGCTGACAAAATTTTGTACAAGGACATTCCACCATCAAGCTTGGAAAGTGGACGCTGTCTCCTTCAGTTGGAAAAACTTGACAGCATATTCCTTTCCTCCATTACCTCTTCTCACAAAGGTTCTTTTGAAGGTCAAAAAGGAGAAACCTCGAATGATTCTCATAGCCCCAGACTGGCCACACCAGCACTGGTACCCGCTATTGAAGAATATGGCTCACAGCCCACCATGGATATTGCCTCAGATACCTCATTTGCTCACACAGCAAGACAAGCAGATTCTACACAGCCAGATCAAAACCTTAAACCTGGCTGCATGGCAAATCAATTAAACATCCAACCAGCCCCTCTTTCACAAGCAGTATTGGATGTTATTCTAGAAGCCAGGAGGCCAAGCACCAGGAAGGCTTACTCGGACAAATGGAAAAGGTTTTCTGCTTGGAACCAAGCTAAAGGCCAAGACACAACTCAGCCTCATATGCCTCACATTCTGTAGTATTTAGCTGAGATGTTGCATAAAGGACTTTCCTTCTCCTCAATTAAAATCCATGCTTCAGCTATTTCAGCTCACTACAAAACAAATCCACCTTTATTTTCAAATCCTCTCCTAATGCAGTTCCTCAGAGGGGCAAAAAACATTAGACCACCTAGAAGAGCTCCTACACCAACATGGGCCCTCAACTTTGTTCTGGAAAAACTAACGCTACCTCCCTGTGAACTAGCTTTTTCTGCAGACCTTCAGTTCCTATCTTGGATGACTGCCCTGCTCCTGGCAATAACTTCTGCTAGGAGAGTTTCAGAATTGCAGGCACTTTTGGCAGTGGAACCTTTCCTCATTTTTCATCAAGACAGAGTTTCTCTATGAACTAATCCTTCCTTCATGCCTAAGGTGGTTTCCAGTGTAGCTCTAAATCAAACCATCCACCTACCCACTTTCTACCCCAATCCACAGAACAAAGGTGAGAGACTCCTGCATTCCTTGGACATTCACAGACAGCTTTGTTACTACTTGGATAAGACTAAGGCTTTCAGAAAAACTGACCAGCTCTTTGTTTCCTGTGCTACAGCTTCTCAAGGGAGGGCCATATCCAAGCAAACCATTTCTAAATGGATAGGCCATTGCATATGATTCTGCTATACCCACCATGGGAAACCAGTTCCTCCTACCATTAGATCCCACTCTACCAGGGCAACAGCTACCTCTACAGCCTTTCTAAGGGGGGTTCCTACCAAGGAAATCTTAGAAGCTGCAACTTGGAGTTCTGTGCACACCTTCACCAAACACTATCACTTACCTCTTTATTCTAAGTCCAGGGCAGGCTTCGCCACTGCAGTTCTGCAGGGCCTCATTGCCTCCACTAACCCTCTATGATGCCTCCACCCTACCTTAGCTTTGGGACTCAACCCAAGTGTAATGACTGCAGCAGGGTACTATGATGAACATAGTACAGTTTTATACCTACCATAAATGTAGATGTTCGAGTGTTCACCCTGCTGCAGTCCTGGTTACCCTCCCTCCAACCCCTCTGATTTACTGGCTAAATCTTTGCTAGGCCTTACTGATGTATTTGCTTTTAGCTGAAGGGTTTTTGTGTTTGTACAGTGTTCCCACCTTTTGGTACTAATTTGGATCACCTTTTTGGGGGCACCTGACATCTGGGGCAAGAAAAACTGAAGAAAATGGTGTCGGTTGCAATATATGTTCCCCTGGCGCACTGACGTCAGGGATGAGGCAACAGCAACCGACGTCGGACCAAGACTTTGGAAATCTGGCCAACTGCGGGACCGCCTGATGACAGGATAACCCAAGTGTAATGACTACAGCAGGGTGAACACTCGAACATCTACATTTATGGTAGGTACAAAACTGTACTATCTTTGCCATCAGTCTGAATACTACCTCTAAATCTGGTCTGTATGCCATTCGCTGAGCTGGTTCAGCTACTAAGTCTTCTAAAGATAAGTGCCCTGTTGGAGTCCCTTAAAGAAAAACATGAGAAGGGTCTTTTTTGTTTGGGTGCCACTCACAGCCATTCTCGGTGTGACATTTTCAGGCATTTGTCCCTAAAACACTCCACAGCCATCTACCACCATTTCAATTTATTTGGAAAACCAGTGTCTGAATCTTTTGACTCGGGGTAGCATGGACAAGTCTGCCTACCCACTCAGAAGTTCAGACACTTAAGACAAAGCTAAGAAAGCATGTACTGAACCTGCTGCTGTCCAGCCTCCATAGGATCATCTGGTGCTGCCACCAGTTCTCTCTGCCACGACCCAGTTGGAGGTTGACATGGAGCTGTCTACTCACACATCCACCAAGGTGGTGCATAAATCTGGTACAGACATAAAGAGAGAACCACAGCTGATTATATCTGAAAAGCATAGGGGATTCCCCAAATTTTAGTTAGGGAGAGGTGCTCGGTATCCTCATCGAATTTAGGCAGGGGCCTGAACCTCCTAGATTTGTTAAAGCAGATGTTCCTTTAAAAAAAACAGAAAGCCAAACATGTAGCTACTGTGGCTAAAGATCCTCACAAAGAGTAGCAGGACTTTACCCAGGGGTTGTTTAATGCCCCTATTGGCTGAACCTCCATAAGGCTTGTCTGTTCCTGTTTCTGCTCCCTGGTCTTCCACACCTTCTAAGAGGCCTAAGAATTCTGATTCTTATGATGAAGAGTTAGATTCTAGTGAAGAATTCTTACCATAGTCCTCCCAGATCCATTTTCCTCTGGCCCTATAATCTGATGAGGAAGATACTTTGTCCCCTGACTCTCCATTTGAAGAATTATCCTTCAAGGATACAGTGGTCTGTATGATGAAGCACTTTAAGTGGGACTGTTCCCAGGTTCTGAGGTTCAGAAGAGATATTATGAGCTCTTGCAAATGGACTAACCCAGACACTGTGCAGTCCTTCCTATCTTAGCTCTCATTTTGGAAAAAAATTTCAGCACCTTCTCAGGTTCCTGACTCTCAACCCCCAGCCCCTTAGATTTTATAAAATCCTTGAGGATCATAAATACTTGTATAAAAGTCCTTCATCTAATCCTGATGTCATAGATATGCCATCCAAATTGCTTTCCTCTTCCAAGCTTTTACATTCTGACAAGGACAGCCATGCTATGGAGAGGCATGGGAAAAAAGTGTATACTTCTGCTACTTTGACTTTTAGGGCCATTAATTATCAGAACCATATGACTATATATGTCCTGGCTATTCTCTCCCAGCTGGGGGAGTTTTGACTGATATACCTGATTTGGGCAGTAAGACTTCTGCTGCTTCCCTTCTGAGTTCTGCCGTTCAGGTAGGTCATCATTCCATTAATTGCAGCTACTATGCAGCTGATGCCTCTTCTTGGGCAGATGAATCTACTTCTGTATTGAGGAGATACTCTTGGTTGCACCTTCAAGCCTTATCTGAAGACATTAAAGACAAACGTTTAGATTCTTCCTTAGACAATCAGAATCTTTTTAACACTGCTACTGCAGAATTGTTTAAAACCCTTCAGGACAAGGGCAGGGTTATACAAGAGCAAGATCTAAAGCAGATGTCTGTTTCCCCTGTGCCTTAGTTCCAGAGGAACTATTTATCATAATCTTCTTTTGTCCGTAGGCCGCCTGGACAACCTACTAGGAATAAAAGGGTTACTAAGCAGATTTTCCCAGACAACACAGTTCTACTGGCCAAATTCCTTCCTTTTCTAGCAGTTCTGAAGTCTGCCTCTGTCTGCATGCAGGCTATCCTTCCTTTCAGCCAGATTCCTCTGTCCCTCAGGTTAACACTTTCTTTCCCAGGCTACCCTCCCCCCAGATTAGATTCCTCTGTCCCTCAGGTTACCCTTTCCTACCCAGGCTACCCTCCTCCCAGACCAGATTACTCTGTCCCTCAGGTTAACCCTTTTCTTCCCAGGCTACCCTCCTCCCAGACCAGATTCCTCTGTCCCTCAGGTTAACCCTTTCCTTCCCAGGCTACCCTCCTCCCAGACCAGATTCCTCTGTCCCTCAGGTTAACCCTTTCCTTCCCAGGCTACCCTCCTTCCAGACCAGATTCCTCTGTACCTCAGGTTAACCTTTTCCTTCCCAGGCTACCCTCCTCCCAGACCAGATTCCTCTGCCCCTCAAGTTACATCCAGGCTACTCTCCTCCCAGACCAGAATCCTCTGTCCCTCAGGTTAACCTTTTCCTTCCCAGGCTACCCTCCTCCCAGACCAGATTCCTCTGCCCCTCAAGTTACATCCAGGCTACTCTCCTCCCAGACCAGAATCCTCTGTCCCTCAGGTTAACCCTTTCCTTCCCAGGCCAGATTCCTCTGTCCCTCAGGTTAACCCTTTCCTTCCCAGGCTACCCTCCTCCCAGACCAGATTCCTCTGTCCCTCAGGTTAACCCTTTCCTTCCCAGGCTACCCTCCTCCCAGACCAGATTCCTCTGTCCCTCAGGTTAACCCTTTCCTTCCCAGGCTACCCTCCTCCTAGACCAGATTCCTCTGTACCTCAGGTTACATCCAGGCTACCCTCCTCCCAGACCAGGTTCATCTGTCCCTCAGGTTAACTCTTTCCTTCCCTGTTTGGCAACAGATAACCACAGACGCCTGGGTTCTTTCCATCATCCAACATGGTTATTTTATGGTTTGTAAGTCCCTTCCTCCATATGCCTCCTCCTTGCCAGCTTCTTCATACCCCACTAAGGCACTGATACCCCACTGAGGCATTGATGCCCCACTAAGGCATTGTAGAAAAGCTCACTAAACTACATATAAACTCCTACATTACCCATTATATAGCTAGCTGGCTTACAGACAGGACTCAAGAAGTTAGAATAGGGGTGTCTTCCTCCACAAAAAGACCAGTCACTAGTGGGGTGCAAAAGTGTTCAGTGCTGGTGATGCTCCTATTTGACAGGTCCTTCTCTGAGATCAGAGCTAATGTTTAGGGTTGAGGCTAACTAACTTTACAGATGACTGAAAACGAATGCAGTCATTAAATACCCCCAACACACAAATATCCTCCTAGAAGACCTGATACAGATTAATAAGGGGTGCTATGGTCATGGTCTAAAACTCAGTGCCAAAAAGTGCATCATAGTATCTTTCAGAAGGACAGCCACCCCAACAAACTACTGTGTTGATAATACATCCCTAAGAGTAGACTGTGTAGTCAGGGGATTGGGAAATCATGTAGACAGCGATTTGGCATTTGACCATCATGTGTCTACTGTAGTGAGAAAATCATTCTATGCTACACAATTTATAAGCAGGGGTATATCATTTGGATCCAAGCATGTCATTATTCTGTTATATTCTGCTCTCATAAGACCAATCATTGAGTCCTTCAATATGTATCTGGCCAGAAATATGCAACAGCTGAAGCATCCTGAGAGACTCCTCACAAAAACAACACATGGTCTGGAAAACAGGTCCTTTTGGACTGCTTCAAAACCTTATCCTTATACTCAGTCTCCTACAGGCTGCTGAATGATACCTTGGTCCTGGGTCCTCTCCTATTTGGTATCTACTTCTCTGAAGTCCAGGCCAACACAAAGGGACTCTGGCTGACAAAGTTCGCAGACGATTGCAAGTTGGAAGCTATTATTAACTCCACAAGTGATGTTGCCGTCCTGCAGAAAGGCCTCACTGAGACCAACGACTGGTGTCAGAATCATGGCCTTAAGCTCAATGCCAAAAAATGCATTGTAATCCCCTTTGGGAAAAACTCAGTTCCCATGAATTACCACATCAATGGTAGTCCACTGAACACAGACGGTGTTATAAGAGATATGGGAACACAGGTTGACAGCAACCTCTCTTTTGACCACCACATTGCCACTGTGGTCAGAAAGTCCTTTTATGTGGCACATCTCATTACTAAGGGTTTTGCATCCAGGAAGAAAGAGGTCATTGTCTCCCTGTACTCTTTCCTCATTAGGCAAGTCATTGAATACAATGCCCCATGTGGCATGTACCTGACCAGACACCTGCAACAACTGGAGAGGCTGCAAAAGTACCTCACAAAGATGATCCTAGGCCTTAAACACTTATCTTATATGGACAGACTCAAAAAAACTCCAACTATTCTCTGTCTCATATTGCCTACTTAGAGGCGATCTCTGCTTGACTTACAAAGCCATGTCTGACCCAGCTCTATTAGAAATGCTACATCTAAAGAAATCCCAATCCCTCTGCACCACATGCTCCAGAGACCTCAACCTCATTACCACAATCAACAGAACATGCTGGAGGCACAGGTTCATAACCCAGAGACTGCCCATGCTATGGAATAGACTTCCCATACATGTCAAACAGAGCACCTCATTGGCCCTCTTCGAGAGAAATCTTGATGAGTGGATAGGAAATAGAAAATTCACCCCAGGGATCACTCCAGTGGCTCTGCTCAACAGAGGCACTGGGAACTAATGTCAGGTGGCACAATGCCAGGGTAATCCTATGGGCTAGGCTTGTAAAGGCTCCAGCTCCATTAGCCTACTACACACCTATGAACCTATGCCTGACCTACAAAACATCCTTGGATCCAGTCCCAGTTAATCTGTTGCACATCTGCAAAAACAAACACCATCAGGAACACCTGATCCAGGGGCCTAACCTGTCCCGCAATATAAATAGGATGTGCTGGAAGAACAGGTATGTGTTTCAGAGGCTCCCTTTCTCTGACAGAGGCTTCCCATCTATGTGGGGCTGAGTTCTTCCCTGCACTTATTCTAGCAAACCTTAGATCAGTGGATAGGGAACTGTAAATATGTCTCTATTACAGAAAGGAAACTTGTAAATGCTTGGCCACCCATACCCAAGTATATATGCCCCCACAAAACCTTTGGAAACCAATACATATCAAATTTTACTGGGAGGCATGACTAGGCCTAAAAAGGCCCCTTGGGTCAGTATCCTAGTAATCTGATAAGAAGAGTTACGCCTCCTGCCTTTTTGTTCAATATCTGTAATGTTTGGTTTAAGCCATGTTTCAGTAACTGCTAAGATATTGGGGGTATATTTGGATAGCCTTTCATGAAATTCTGACACTTTATTGCAAATATTATGGATGTTAATGGTGACAGAATTCATTTTTTTGATGAAAAAGGGGAGTTGTAGAAGTGGGATGAGGGATGGTCTTGCTTATTTGAGAGGATTTGAGAGGAAGGGTATGCTGCATTAGGGTTTGTTGCCTGAGTGGCTGAATATTGTGACAATGTTACACAAAAGGGAGACAGGGTTGGTTCTATAGGTGGTTATATAGCACTGTTTCATGTGAATGGATGGCTCTGTATTGTTTTATGCCCAAGGAAGGTTTAAGGAACCAGGGTTAGAGTGGATGTCATCACACTAGGAAATTTTACAAGGCTATAGTAGTGACAGATATAGCTTTATTGTAAAGTGGGATGTTTGAGATGGCATTGAATTATTTTGTATTTGTGGTACCGACCATGGGGGGTTGGGGGACAGGGTTGTATGGGTAAGGTTGTAGAGGTATGGGAAATGTGTTTGGAGAATAATTCCTAAAAGTTTCGGTGTGTCCTTGGTTTTACCTTTACTTCAATTGAAACAGCTTTATGGTCTGACCTGACTAGCAAGGACATTACATTAGGGAGGGTGTAACTTTCCACAATGTTAGTGAGGACCAGGTCAGGAATGTTTGCACTTCTATTAGGTATACAGACTAACTTGTCCAACTTGTTTGCATTTACAGTGTCCAGGAATCTTTGACCTTGCAAGTTAGGGATATGAATCCAGGTTTATACTGGGGTAATTAAAGTCATCCATGGGTATAGGGTTAAGTTGAATGCAGACCATCTCCAGTACATTTAAGTATGTATTATATTTTTCCTGGGTCAAAGAGAAAAACCGATAGCTTACAAGAATATGGCATGGGACTTTGTCTAAGGTAATTTGGATGTGGAGAAGCAAAAGCGCATCATACTAACTGGCCAGCTTTGAAGTGTGTTTGTTTTTTAATGTAAGTGAAGACACCTCCATCATTTGTCCCTTCTCATGCTGTAGTTGGTCTAAATGTCTGGAAGGTATTGTAGCCTTGCACTGCCAGGATGCTCACCATGTATCAGTACCTACACAGGCATCTACAGTCTCCGGGATGCTCACTATGTGTGCAAACCATGTATCAGTACCTACACAGGCATCTACACTGCCAGGATGCTCACTATGTGTGTAAACCATGTATCAGTACCTACACAGGCATCTACACTGCCAGGATGCTCACTATGTATCAGTACCTACACAGGCATCTACACTGCCAGGATGCTCACTATGTGTGTAAACCATGTATCAGTACCTACACAGGCATCTACACTGCCAGGATGCTCACTATGTATCAGTACCTACACAGGCATCTACACTGCCAGGATGCTCACTATGTGCGTAAACCATGTATCAGTACCTACACAGGCATCTACACTGCCAGGATGCTCACTATGTATCAGTACCTACACAGGCATCTACACTGCCAGGATGCTCACTATGTGTGTAAACCATGTATCAGTACTTACACAGGCATCTACACTGCCAGGATGCTCACTATGTGCGAAACCATGTATCAGTACCTACACAGGCATCTACACTGCCAGGATGCTCACTATGTATCAGTACCTACACAGGCATCTACACTGCCAGGATGCTCACTATGTGTGTAAACCATGTATCAGTACTTACACAGGCATCTACACTGCCAGGATGCTCACTATGTGCGTAAACCATGTATCAGTACCTACACAGGCATCTACACTGCCAGGATGCTCACTATGTATCAGTACCTACACAGGCATCTACACTGCCAGGATGCTCACTATGTGTGTAAACCATGTATCAGTACTTACACAGGCATCTACACTGCCAGGATGCTCACTATGTGTGTAAACCATGTATCAGTACCTACACAGGCATCTACACTGCCAGGATGCTCACTATGTGCGTAAACCATGTATCAGTACCTACACAGGCATCTACACTGCCAGGATGCTCACTATGTATCAGTACCTACACAGGCATCTACACTGCCAGGATGCTCACTATGTGTGTAAACCATGTATCAGTACCTACACAGGCATCTACACTGCCAGGATGCTCACTATGTGTGTAAACCATGTATCAGTACCTACACAGGCATCTACACTGCCAGGATGCTCACTATGTGCGTAAACCATGTATCAGTACCTACACAGGCATCTACACTGCCAGGATGCTCACTATGTGCGTAAACCATGTATCAGTACCTACACAGGCATCTACACTGCCAGGATGCTCACTATGTGTGTAAACCATGTATCAGTACCTACACAGGCATCTACACTGCCAGGATGCTCACTATGTGTGTAAACCATGTATCAGTACCTACACAGGCATCTACACTGCCAGGATGCTCACTATGTGCGTAAACCATGTATCAGTACCTACACAGGCATCTACACTGCCAGGATGCTCACTATGTGTGTAAACCATGTATCAGTACCTACACAGGCATCTACACTGCCAGGATGCTCACTATGTGCGTAAACCATGTATCAGTACCTACACAGGCATCTACACTGCCAGGATGCTCACTATGTATCAGTACCTACACAGGCATCTACACTGCCAGGATGCTCACTATGTGTGTAAACCATGTATCAGTACCTACACAGGCATCTACACTGCCAGGATGCTCACTATGTGTAAACCATGTATCAGTACCTACACAGGCATCTACACTGCCAGGATGCTCACTATGTGCGTAAACCATGTATCAGTACCTACACAGGCATCTACACTGCCAGGATGCTCACTATGTATCAGTACCTACACAGGCATCTACACTGCCAGGATGCTCACTATGTGTGTAAACCATGTATCAGTACTTACACAGGCATCTACACTGCCAGGATGCTCACTATGTGCGTAAACCATGTATCAGTACCTACACAGGCATCTACACTGCCAGGATGCTCACTATGTATCAGTACCTACACAGGCATCTACACTGCCAGGATGCTCACTATGTGTGTAAACCATGTATCAGTACTTGCACAGGCATCTACACTGCCAGGATGCTCACTATGTGCATAAACCATGTATCAGTACCTACACAGGCATCTACACTGCCAGGATGCTCACTATGTATCAGTACCTACACAGGCATCTACACTGCCAGGATGCTCACTATGTATCAGTACCTACACAGGCATCTACAGTCTCCAGGTTGAGGAGAGATTGCAGGGATGGGAGTTTCTTGTTTAGACTCCTGGCATTGAACAGTAACACCTTAAGATTTTACTGGGCTGGCTTATCTTTGTTGGTAGGTCTAACAGGTTGGCAATGCCTAAAAAAAGGCAGTATGGGAGTGGTCAAAATGTTAGGCAATATTTAAAATCTTGGAGGAAACAGGTGCTCGGCAAAGCAGGTTGGTCTGTCAACCATATCCTATCAGGCTGATAAATATTGTACCCTCCTTCAAATTATACCATACTTTAAGCCAATTGTTAAAGTCAATTATTTTCTGTTCATACTGTGGCATCATCCTTGGCTAAGATAGAGTGCTGCTCAATGCTAGCTTAATAGTGGCCTGGACACAAACTCTGAGAGCTCCATCATGTGTCTGTCTTCATGTAGTCCAAGGAGGTAGGTCTCAGTTCATTTACACCCACATGAACTATGACTGCGCCATATTGGTAGCTGTGGTTCAGTGATGTAAGTATGTCCATTGAACTATGACTGCGCCATATTGGTAGCTGTGGTTCAGTGATGTAAGTATGTCCATTGAACTATGACTGCGCCATATTGGTAGCTGTGGTTCAGTGATGTAAGTATGTCCATGATCTGATGGACCCTAACCATGGAAGACAGCTGAATGAGACTTTCTCCTTACTTTAGCCCAGTGATTAGGACATCTGAGTGTCTCACGATGGTGTCCCTATGACTAAAATATTGGTTGTGTGGTGGTGTACCTTATGGGCTATGAAGCTTCATAACAAGCTCCTCAAACAGTTCAATTCACTAGGCTTATCAGCACTCATTCTTCATTGGTATGCCAGCTACCTAACTGATAGGCAGAGGTCAGTGAAATGGCAAAGCTCCCTCTTCTCCCTTTTACCTGTCACAACAGGCATGCCCCAAGGCTCTCTCCTTGGACCCCTCCTTTTTAACATCTTTATTAGCAATCTGCATACTGCTTCCCAATAAGCCTCCTGTATACACTATCCTGATCACTCTGCACTCATCTGTGCTTCCTATAGCCCAGCACATCTCCAACATATCACACAAGAAGTATTTAGCTCTAGTTAAAGCTTGCTCTGTAATGACCATTTACTGCTACCAAATGTTGAAGAAGTGTATTAAATTCCATTCTGAATTAAGTTGTATTCATATGTATGTAAATTTATCTTTGTAAAGTTTCTCTGTGAAACTTACTTTGCTTAATGTGGAGCCCCCCCCCCCTCCCCGACCATATCATTCTTTCCAACAAGCAAATGCCAATAAATTGATAAGTAATAAAGCAAAGTACTTCTCTTACACTGTTAAGATACAATCTGGAGAAATGGATGGGTAACCACAAATTCAACACTGGTTTAGCACTTTGGTCCGTCGTGGATATGGGCAACATGTAAATGTTCTGCTCATCTCTGTGTTATTCTTAAAGTATAAGGGCTACAAATTTTATGGGAATGTACGGAGGCTTCTAAAGATCTTCATGGATCAGTAAACATGTAAGTACCTACGAACCTATGAACAGTGCTACTTGGAGAGCTAGTGCATAGCTTCACTTAGGTGTTGCTTCACTGAAATGATAGATCTTTATAAATAATGACTACTTTTTCAGGATTTTCAAGCTCATCAACTTTGTTGTCACATACTCTCCCAGCCATCGATCAAAGAATTCACTGTTTGTTTCATAACACTGCGAACATTGTACTGTTGAGAAACAACTACCAACTTAATGCAAATCAAATATCCTGTAAACAGACACATTTCCACACATCTTGAAGTACATAGCATTCTTTATCTATGTTTTTCTCTTTCTTGCTAAATTTCCTTTAAGTCTTGACTTTCACAACTTGCAGGGGAACCCGATACTCAATGACAACTTTTATCTGAAATAGTATTTAGCCGGTTTACTGTGCTAGTCTAGTAATTTAGATGTGTAGCTGTACAAAACTATTTCACAATTTGCAGATTAACACACAAGCCAAAACAAAAAGTCAAATTCTTATTTGGACCAGTGTCCAGCATCTTCTCAATGCTTGTCTAGGAAGAAGAAAAACAAAACATTTCTGATGTGTATCTGTAAAAGATTATTCCATAACTTGCAGAAAAACACAGGAACCAAATGAAAAGAAGTCATTCACTCAAAAATCTGATGGAGAATTAAGGCTTCGAGCTATGAATGCGCTGGTTCCTGTATTCAAGGGTACAAGGTTCGATTTAGTCTCCTCCTTTTTCTCTGTTGATTGACATTTGCAGGTCAGTTGACCAGTGTTCCTGGGATGTCCCTGAAAAGGGATGACTGTGTCCACTTTACTTGGTTAAGAAAGGTATATACAATAAAAAATATCTGCAGCAACAGCTTTTTTGTGGTCTGTTACGAGACAGACATGTACTTGTACAAAATGATTCCACTACTTCCATAAGAACAAGGAAGAAGCTTTGTCTTCAGTTGTAGTAAGTGAAGTAAGTGCTTTTAGAACTTTATCCAACAGCTTGCAGAAAAATTCAGGAGCCAAAATGAAAATTCAAATTATTTGCACCAGTGTGCAACAGTTCTTTTGTACTAGCTTAGCAGTATTAGACGCGCTTCTATTTTGACTTGAGTTACAACTCAAAGAGGAAACAACTTGCTGAGCCAAAATAGTCAGAAATCACCCAATAAAAAATGACGTTGAACTGATTTTTTGCAGAAGAGAAGTCTCCTGCAAATCCCGTCCACCATTAAGCGAATAAGCCTTTTTGAACTTATATACAGTGGATATCAAAAGTTTAAACACCTCTGTTAAAATGTCAGGTTTTTGTGATATAAAAACTGACACCACAATAACACATTTCAAAACTTTTCCCACCTTTAATGTGACCTATAACCTGTACAATTCAATTGAAAAACAAAAAAAATCTGTTAGGGGAAAAATAGAAAAAAATAACAAATGTACAACATGCTGGTTGCATAAGTGTGCACACCCTTAGACTAATACTTTGTTGAAGCACCTTTTGATTTAATTACAATATTCAGTCTTCTTGGGTACACATCTGCCACCAATTAAAGATTTGCTTTGCAATTCAATTGTACAGGTTATAGGTCACATTAAAGGTGGGAAAAGTTTGAAATGATTTATTGTGGTCTCATTTTTTTATATCACAAAAACCTGGCATTTTAACAGGGGTGTGTACACTTTTTATATCCACTGTATACCAGATCTACAAACATACAAACATGAAAAAGGGAGAATTCTCACATACAAAAACAATCACTGCTGGCACATATAGAAACTGCTTGTTAAGTCAGAACCTCATCAGGTTCGCATTCAGTGAGCAGTAGGGCAGCTGAGAGACACAAATAGTTGTACTGTTTACAAGTAGATCAGTCCACAACCTGCAGAACACAGGGCTCAGATTTAAAAGCCAGTTAAACTTGTCTCAATCCAGTTCCAGCAACATCTGTTTGTAAATCTAAGCTAGTAATGTTTAGAAGTAATAGATATTTTGAAACATCACATACTTGAAAATATAGTGTTATTTTTCAATAGACAACTATAACAGTTATATTTTCTAATTAAAACGCAACCACAGTTGACAGTAATATATTAACAATAGAGTGTTCCACTAAAAATCACACCTAAGACTGTAATTAATGGAGTATATTTCTGAATTTTAGCCCAGTGCTGTACTTGTTGAAAAGCATGACATTTTTTCCAGGTCTGTTATTCTGTAAGTCACCAGCTCTGTTCTGATCATTTACCCGCCCATCATCAGCAGCAGCCCCCTTTTTCCCATTTTTCTACATGGGGTCAGGGTATCGTGTTAACTGTCACCAACTCTCTCAATTCAGTGCCACACTCCTGCCTTCTTCAACACTCATGCCTGATTGTCACAGATCTTTCACACAATCTATCCACCTCTTTGTTGGATGTCCTCATTTCCTCTTACCTTCTTC
>NC_056751.1:757984016-758109016 GCF_019279795.1 Protopterus annectens
GTGGACAGTAGTCTCTCCTTTGATAATCACATCGCCACAGTGGTCAGGAAATCCTTCTACACGGCTCACCTCATCACAAAAGGTTTCTCGTCCAGAAAAAAGAGGTCATTGTTCCCCTCTACTCATCACTCATTAGACCCACTGATTCTAAAGACAACCACAAAGCATTCTATAGCTATGTCAAGAATCTCAATGGCAACACTCAGATCTGCTTTGAGTTACAACACAATGGCACAATATACAGAACCAACTGATATTGCCAACATCCAGGCAGATAGATTCGGTTTTAACTTTACCCCCCTGTCACCACCTAAAGGGCCCATCTCTATACCAGAAGAATTGCAAAGTTCCTGTAATCATGGCTGCACAGGTAAAAACCACACTCTCCAAAGCCAAGAACACAGCATCCATGGGACCTGACAACATCCCAGGCTGCGTTCTATATGAACTACAGAGCAAACTGGCACCCCACCTAAGTACCATGTTCAATAATAGCCTCACCTCAGGCTTTGTACCCACTGCATGTCGCACAGCAACGGTTATCCCACTCCTCAAAGGGGGAGCCACCACAGGCCCTGGGAACTACTGCCCCATTAGCCTGATGAGCCTGGTCTGTAAGCCATGGAACATATCATCATGGAACTTATAAACAAAGACATTGGTAATCTCCAAACTCTGGACCCCGCCCAGTTCGGGTTTGTAAAAGGCAGATCATGTCTCCTAAACCTGATAGACTTCTTTGAAGCAGTAACCAAAGCCGTAGATGAGGGTAAGGTGGTTCACACAGCCTATCTAGATCTTGCCAAGGCTTTCGGCACCATCCTCCACTCTGGAATTATAGATAAACTCACTAAACTAGGTATAAATCCCTATGTCACAAGATGGGTTGCTAATTGGCTTACTGACAGAACCTACACTATGAAAGTAGCAGACTCCAAATCCGACTTCAGACCAGTGACAAGCGGAGTACCACAGGGTTCAGTCCTGGGTCCTCTCCTGTTTGGTATCTACTTCTCTGAAGTACAGGTTAACACAGATGGTCTTTGGCTAGTGAAGTTCGCAGATGACTGCAAACTAGGAACCATAATCAAAACTCCTAACAATGTGGACATCCTACAAAAGGGCCTCCCTGAGACAGATGCCTGGTGTCAAAGCCATGGCCTCAAGCTCAATGCCAAAAAGTGCATTGTCATCTCCTTTGGTAAAAACTCTGTACCCATGAACTACCACATAGGCGGTAGTAAACTTAACACCAAAAATGTGATACGAGACCTTGGTACACAGTAGTCTCTCCTTTTGATAATCACATCGCCACAGTAGTCAGGAAATCCTTCTACATGGCACACCTCATCACAAAAGGTTTCTCATCCAAGAAAAAAGAGGTCATTGTTCCCCTCTACTCATCACTCATTAGACCCATTATAGAGTACAACGCCCCTTTTGGTATGTACCTCACAAGACATCTACAACAACTGGAAAGACCACAGAAATACCTCACAAAGAGGATTACTGGCTTCAAACAGATGCCCTATGCAGACCGTCTCAAAAATCTCCAGCTTTACTGCTTCACATATCGCCTACTCAGAGGCGATCTCTGCCTAACATACAAAGCTATGTCAAACCCAGAGCTGTTGGACATGTTCCACTTAAAGAAATCCCAATCCCTCCGAGCTACATGCTCTAGGGACCTAAACCTTGTCACCACAATAAACAGAACATGCTGGAGGGATAGATTCATATCCCAGAGACTTCCCATACTCTGGAACAAGCTACCTATCTATATCAAACAAAGCTCCTTATTAGCACTCTTCAAGAAAAATCTTGATGATTGGATGGGAAATAGGAAGTTCACCCCGGGGATCACTTCTGTGGCTCTGCTCGACAGTGGCACAGGAAAATAATTTTCTTGTGTGGCGAAAGCCAGGGTATCTTTTTGGCTAGGCTTATATAGGCCCTAAGGCCAATAGCCTAGTACCTACCTATGAACCTATGAACCTATGAACTATAACCAGCTGCAGTGAAAAGTAAACTGGTTTAGAAGAAACGCGGTTCAGATAATCTACCATTGACTAATCGTTTTCAGCGTAAAGTCTATCTGTTTGCCTACGCCATTGTCCCATTTTACCACATATGCTTGTAAGACTTTACTATGTAGAAAGTTCCACATTTAGCATAACCCTCTCATGACCACAGTGGGATGTTAGTTGATATGGGTTTGAGCCTGCATGAATTATATATATTTTCATTAATTTATTTGTCTGGCACTGAGGTAAGAAAAGGGATAAACCAATCACTGAATGTGACTGATGGTATTTAGTGGCTATTCTGATCAATTTTATTAGTACATCACTTAATTGCAAGATACTTAAAAATATTGTCATAAAGCAACAGACTACAGTTCAGGTGTGTGCTAAAACAGAATATTTGGAATTGAGCTATGTCTAATTTAGGTATTTCTACATTAGATATTTGTTCACTAGCCCTAACTGTAGCTACATTCTTGCTGTTTTATTTCCACTGTAGCCTCACATAGGAAATGGTACAGATACCCTGAGTCGGAAAACTCGGATGAGTGCAGAAGAGCAGCTGGAGCGGATTCGAAAACACCAACAAGCTCAGATTTATGAGCGCATAAAATCAGTCACATTAGGACAAAGACGGACCCCAGAACCCCAGCAGGGTAGTGCCAGACACCAAGCCAGCAACAAATGTGTAAGTATCTTTCACTTCAACTTCACTTCAGTTATTACTGTTGATGGAAGGCACATAATTTATTCTCTGCTTACCTGATTTAGTTTGTTAAACAGTGACATTTCTACTAACAATTACAGGTTAAATCTTCATGCCTTTCTTCAGTAACAAAAGGGCTGCCATTAAAGGTAAAGCCTTTTTTGCCACTAACCACAGGGAGCCAACTCCATTTTCATTTCTCAGTACTTCTGCATATATTATTTGGTAAAAGATGCAAAAGGCTGTATGATTTCCCCTAATCTGCGATACTTTAGACTTCTTCCAGGCCTCAGTTTCCTAATTCGCTGCTTGCTTCTGTGGTCAGGTTTTATTTTTAATGCTAATGATAATGTTTTACAATATACTTGTTCAACTGTTTTTTAACAACTATAATTTAGGAATTTCCATTAGTTTAATCTAGATCCAGATTGTCTGTGATTCCATCTTGTATTATATTTCTACTGCCACTGAAGGCAGGTGTTCCATATGTAACTTTGGCTTGTGGTCTTTCACTTAACTCTTCTTAATTGCTCTAATTATGAGCACACTATCATTGTATATAATTGTGTATAATTTTACTTGTACTGAATATGATTACAACTCTGTGATTACTACATTGTCAGGCAATGATAAACTACCTGCGTACAAAAATTTAATGGTGAATGTTCTTTTTATTGGACTGAAGAGCTTTTCTCCTTGGGCCTTCACTGAAAACAGGCTCTATATGGCCCAGTGGACGTTCCCAGTAAACAAACTGCAAACAAACATAATTGATGGGCAGGAAGTGCTTGCTCTAGGAACCTAGAGCTTTAGAGGACCTAACAGAAAATCTGATTCCTTTGTATCAGCCCTCATGCATTATGGTCAGCAGTGGCATGTTCTTGTCCAGACTTTTCATAACACATCACATTTGAGGATCATGGGTGTCACTAAGGTTATCCCACACTATTGCACCCATAGTCTTGGACTGACTTTAGACTAATGTCTCTTATCGGACAGTCACAGAAATATTTGAGAAAAATCAACTATTTAAGAACATTACTAAATACCGAATTCTTACTGACACCCAACATAGTTTTAGAGCCAGTCATAGCACAGTCACTGCAATCTATACACTGAGTTATAAAATATTACAGTCAAAGAGAAACGCTCACTAAGGAATCAGTTTTTAATGATCTCAAGTGTCTTTTGAAAGCGTGGACCATGCTATACTTCTTATGAAATTCAGTGTTCTTTGTTTCACACCTAAAACTTTATCCTTATTCAGCAATTATTTGTCCTACACGACCACTACATTTAAGACTGGTGGTAAACAACCTGAAAGGTCACCTTCACTTCATGAATAATGCAAGGGTTAACGCTTGTTCTTGTATTATTTTGTTTGTAAATGACATCACAAACAACATACATCCCTCTGTAATCGCCCTTTATGCTGATTATATTACTCTCAGTAGAATGGGTCCAGCCGCAGCCCACATTTAGAAAGATTTACACAAAGCTTTTTCCCTGTTATGCAATTGGATCAGAATTGAGCACCTTAAACTAAACAGTGCAAAAAAAAAAAAAACAGCCACTGTGCTATTCAGTACCTATCAAAAGTTAGCAAGATGTGAACCTCTGACCTAAGTAAATCCAGATAAGCATCAAATTACACAAGTAACACAATGTAAGTGCTTAAAGCTTTCCTTAGACTCCAGTCCATCATTCAGATCCCACACTGACAAAAATACCACCATAGTCGGGAAAACCTTCTGTATGGTGCAGTTAATTTCCAAGGAAATATCTTCAAGATTCAAAGAAGTCATACTACCACTGTACTCTTCCATTATCTGACTCATCATTGAATACAGTGCCTCCTTTGATATGTACAAACTCAACCATGTCCTTCAACTGAAAAGCCCCCCTAGATTTCTAGCACTGAAAATTAAGTGCCTTAAATCTTTCAACTACAATGACTGATTAGCATACCTTTCCGACTACACTGATTGATTAGCATGCTGGTCCGACTACAGTGATGGATTAGCATCCCTCTCTGACTACACTGATTGATTAGCATCCCTCTCCGACTACATTGGTTGATTAGCATGCCTCTCCGACTACACTGATTGGTTAGCATGCCTCTCTGACTACACTGATTGGTTAGCATGCCTCTCCTTATATTCAGTAGCCACAAGTGCATTGAGGTGACTGTGTCTCACTTTTCTAGCCATGAAAGACCCAGTCCTATTCAACCTCCTATTCCTTTGTAAAACTAGTGGCTCTACATACACCTGTACTAAGTCCCTAAATCTACGCCAGCAAATAAACAAGACATGCTGGGGATACTGATTTCTATCTGAATTTGTTCATAGTGTATGGATCAAACAGAGTAATATTTTGGGTACCTTTATGGATGCTCGTGAGGCTTGGATGGGTAGGCACACCTTTACACCAGAGTGCTGCCTGCTCAGTCTGGGAGGTGAGCACTATTAAGTGCTTCAAATGGTGGCAAGAACTTTTAAGTTTGTTTGCTTAAAGGTGTACATGGTTAGCCATGCTATGGTCTCCATGATCACTTGTCTAGTGTGTTCCTATGTAAAGCATGGGCAGTTAAAAAATTCTTACTCCATATATTCCAACTGCTTTCACTTCCATGCTTGGTATACCCTTTTAATCTATGTATTCATTCCTCATGTTTAGTATACACTCCCCACTGTTACACTAAATTTCTCTGAAAACACTTGGAAAATTCAAACAATTCTAATAATTTGTCACTTTATTCTTCTCCCCCCACAGACAAGCACCACTGCACTTCCCTAACAAAAACAAACAGTTAACTGTCACAGCTTAGTCTGAAAAACTACTGTCCTATCTTGAAAATTAAGGTAATAGTAAAAAAAACACCCACTATAGTCTTCATACATAGGAAGACAATGCCTGGACTTTTCAAAGACATCTGTTATCAATTGAAAGCCCTGTCACTGTATTCTGTCTCCTACAGGTTGCTAAGGGGCGACCTGTGCCTGACTTACAAGGCAGTCTCTGACCTGGCCCTGATGGAAATGCTACACGTTCATAAATTAAACTTCATGAGGGTCACTCATGCCAGGGATCTTAACCTAGCCTCTGACATGAACAGGTCATATACACACACAATGCCTGCTGCAGAACAGCAGAGAATAAATGGTCAGCCAGATAAAATCCACAAAAATAATCTTTTATTAAAACTTAAGCACTTTCTTTCCAAATGTTTAGATGGAACTTCTTTAGAACTGAGCAGGTCATGTTGGAGATATAGATACATCTCCCAGAGACTGCTACTTCTCTGGAACAAGCTTCCAATTCACATGAAACAGACCCCTCCCTGACTCTTTTCAAACGCAACCCAGATCAATGGATGGGTGACCACAGATTCACTCCTGGGGTGGCACCCATGTCCATTTTGGACAGAGGAAGTCAGTATTAATTACCATAGACCCTTAACTCTGCGAACTTCACTCACCTAACCACAGACAATTGGGGCTAATCGGGATAAATATGGCTAGGCTTGTAAGTGCCGTTAGCCTAGTAACCTTCTATGAACCTGTGAACCTATGTTGATTCCTAACATAGCTGAAAAGAGTTTTCATAAAATTGTGCCGGCCAACTGGGACCACCTCCCATAGACTGTTAGGAAAATGGCAGCCTACGGCTTATTACTTAGCCAAAAAGGACCTACCACTGCAGTTGTTTCATGAATGAGGGATAGATATTCTTCCTTCTTCATAAAACTATTAACCCACACATTAGTTTAGGAACTGTTCAGAGAGATGGTTTCAAAGCAATGAAAACCTTGTTAAATCACGCCATTAATTAGTGACTTTTTTCCTTTGAAACTGGTGATACTTCCTCCTGTAAATATCTGTGTTTAGGAATTTCTCAAAATCAAACCTTTTTTCAATTACTTGATGACCTAAGTAAAAATTCACTGTAACCCAGCTCTGATGGATCCCATTGCCAAAGCTGCTGTCTATGGCTCTAAAATCTACTTTGGCTTAAATAGTTATATTTCTAATACAATCCCTGTCTGCGCCACATATAATGAGAAATTTAAAAACAAATGCCTGTGGTAGAAATTAGAATACCAATATAAATTATAATAAGAGGAAAAAAACTGCTTAATGCCTGTAAAAAGTCTCATTCTACCTACCTTAAGAGCACACTTAAGCAAACTAGCAAAGAGCTTCAGGAACCATTATGAAGCTCAAAGCTGAGTGTAAACTTAAAATATCCACTAAAACCAAAAGTAAGTAAAAATCTTTCTATAACTATGCCAGGATGTTAAGAACTAACACCCAACAAAGTTCAGAGTCTGTTCAGGATAATACTGCACACTCTAACCCAATTGAACTAGCTAATATCTTGTATGGCAAATTTAGTGCAAGTTAAGGCAATTCCACAAATCCCACAGCCCCTGCCCTCCTCTTTAATTACTATGGAACAAATTCCACAAATCCCACAGCCCCTGCCCTCCTCTTTAATTACTATGGAACAAATTAAGATGTTAAGAATGCCTCATCCATCTGCCTTGATAATATACTAGGTAGCCATATTAACAGTACTAAATGTAGCCTGTCTG
Source organism: Protopterus annectens (assembly GCF_019279795.1). Lineage (NCBI taxonomy): Eukaryota > Metazoa > Chordata > Ceratodontiformes > Protopteridae > Protopterus > Protopterus annectens. The sequence continues at coordinate 757,991,344 of NC_056751.1, forward strand.
AACCCCTACTTAACCTTTTTAATCTAAACCCAAATGTAGCTGAACCCCTACTTAACCTTTTTAATCTAAACCTTTCCACCAGTTCCTTTCCTGAGGCTGGAAAAGGCCATTGTAATGCCGTTAGGCAAGGATGACTCAACCATTGACCCTGATAAGTACAGAGGCATTAGTCTTGCTAGGTTCATATGTAAAGCTCTGGAATGTATTATCTCTGACCACATTAATCTGGACATTGAAAATCCCTTAACCCTGGACCCTCATTTGTTCAGCTTTGTCAAAAGAAAGTCCTGCCTCTTCAACCTCATTAATTTCTTTGGAAAATTCACCAAAGCAGTGAACAGTGGTTATACAGTGCATGCAGCATATCCAGACCTGGCCAAGGCCTTTGACACTATTCCCCATGCAGACATTACTGACAAACTTGTAAATCTGAATATAAATCCATATGTTGTGTGGCAATTACCTAACTGGTTGTCTGACAGAACCCACATTGTTAGAGTCACAGATACAATTTCTGAAAACAAAAAAAGTTACCAGTGGTGTACTACATGGGCTAATGTTGTACCTTGTTCTATTTGACATCTATTTCTCAGATCTTCAGGCCAAGACTCCTGGCCTATGGTTATCTTTGTTTACAGATGATAGTAAAGGGATGTTGTTATTTGATCAGCCACTGGCTCATAGCTGCTCCAGCATGGTTAAAATTGGTACAAGGACAATGGTCTCAAACTACATAGTTCATTTTGCGAAGCAAAACATTTTCACATGCTATATAGACAGCGCACCCCTCCAATCAGATGTTGTAAGGGATCTATGCCCTCTTGTTGATAATTACTTAACTTTGGACCACCATGTCTCCACAGTAACAACAAATATTTTGTATAGCTTAAGTCAGCAAGGAAGTTCACGCAGTACTAGCGTCCAGTCTATTAGCCACTTTCATCAAAAAGACTTAATCAAAATACAAATTCACAGTAAGATATACTTCTTTTAAATGCCACGCCCATTTAACAGTCAATTATTCAATTTAACAATCAATTAATAGAAATAATTAACTGTTTAAACTTTCTTAATATACACTCTTCTATTTCTTAAAATACATTTAAAATTCACTGCATCATTGAATCCAGGGCTTCTATCTGATCTTAACTTTATTTGCCAAGAGGCTTCTTTTTGCTCCAAATATGATTTAAAGTCACCTCCTTTTAACTCTAACTGCCCTGTTCAATGACTGAAAAAAGACATTTTTTAAATTAGGATACTTTAAGGTGTGTTTATACAAAGCACGTTTTGTATCTTTCGAATATAATTACTGATGCTCCTTAATGTCTCCACAGTCATTTAAAAAAGTTTCTGTGTGGCTTATGTAATTTCCTTTAGATCCAAAGAAGTCTTAGTTCCCCTTTACTCATAAGGAACCTTGACGATTAGATGGGAGCTAGGAAGTTCACCCCAGGGATCATGTCAGTAGCCCTGCTAGACAGGGGTCCAGGGAAGTAAATATTGTGGGAAGAAATATCCAGGGAATTATTATGGCTAGGCTTTTATATGCCCTAGGGCCAATAGCCTAGTACCAACCTATGAATCTATGTCATCAGAAGAATTACTGATTATAATGCAGCATTTTGCACTTATTTGTATAAACATATCACTGTGCTTGGCAGACAATACACATACATAACTAAAAAGATCAGCGGCCTCAAAAATCTTACTTATCAGGACAGACTGGCAACCCTGTCTCTGTCCTCAGTCTCTTATAGACATTTCCATGGAGACCTGTGTCTAGGCTTCTGAACCATGAAGATCCAGCCCTGTTTGGCATCTTATTCCTTCACAGAACAAATAGTGTCACAAAGACCTGGTTAAAGAGACTGAACCTTCATCAACAGATAAATAAGACACACTAGTGTGATAGTTTTATATCCCAATATTCCCCATCCCTGGAACATGCTTCCCCTACATGTCAAACAGAGTAGCACCCTTGTCACCTTCAAGGTAACTCTAGATAACTGGATGGTGCAGCCTCACATACTGCCCTGGTTTATCTTGTCTTTTCCTCCTTGAGTTGAGACTAGAGAGAACTTCTGAATACGTTTTTAGCAGTTAATATAGACAAACAAATCTGTACATATGTAAATGTATAAAGATACACTACTTACATAATCCTTAGCAGTGAACATAGACAAACAAATCTGTACATATGTAAATGTATAAAGATACACTACTTACATAATCCTTAGCAGTGAACATAGACAAACAAATCTGTACATATGTAAATGTATAAAGATACACTACTTACATAATCCTTAGCAGTGAACATAGACAAACAAATCTGTACATATGTAAATGTATAAAGATACACTACTTACATAATCCTTAGCAGTGAACATAGACAAACAAATCTGTACATATGTAAATGTATAAAGATACACTACTTACATAATCCTTAGCAGTGAACATAGACAAACAAATCTGTCCATATGTAAATGTATAAAGATACACTACTTACATAATCCTTAGCAGTGAACATAGACAAACAAACCTGTACATATGTAAATGTATAAAGATACACTACTTACATAATCCTTAGCAGTGAACATAGACAAACAAATCTGTACATATGTAAATGTATAAAGATACACTACTTACATAATCCTTAGCAGTGAACATAGACAAACAAATCTTTACATATGTAAATGTATAAAGATACACTACTTACATAATCCTTAGCAGTGAACATAGACAAACAAATCTGTACATATGTAAATGTATAAAGATACACTATTTACATAATCCTTAGCAGTGAACATAGACAAACAAATCTGTACATATGTAAATGTATAAAGGTACACTACTTACATAATCCTTAGCAGTGAACATAGACAAACAAATCTGTACATATGTAAATGTATAAAGATACACTACTTACATAATCCTTAGCAGTGAACATAGACAAACAAATCTGTACATATGTAAATGTATAAAGATACACTACTTACATAATCCTTAGCAGTGAACATAGACAAACAAATATGTACATATGTAAATGTATAAAGATACACTACTTACATAATCCTTAGCAGTGAACATAGACAAACAAATATGTACATATGTAAATGTATAAAGATACACTACTTACATAATCCTTAGCAGTGAACATAGACAAACAAATATGTACATATGTAAATGTATAAAGATACACTACTTACATAATCCTTAGCAGTGAACATAGACAAACAAATATGTACATACGTAAATGTATAAAGATAGACTACTTACATAATCCTTAGCAGTGAACATAGACAAACAAATCTGTACATATGTAAATGTATAAAGATACACTACTTACATAATCCTTAGCAGTGAACATAGACAAACAAATCTGTACATATGTAAATGTATAAAGATACACTACTTACATAATCCTTAGCAGTGAACATAGACAAACAAATCTGTACATATGTAAATGTATAAAGATACACTACTTACATAATCCTTAGCAGTGAACATAGACAAACAAATCTGTACATATGTAAATGTATAAAGATACACTACTTACATCATCCTTAGCAGTGAACATAGACAAACAAATCTGTACATATGTAAATGTATAAAGATACACTACTTACATCATCCTTAGCAGTGAACATAGACAAACAAATCTGTACATATGTAAATGTATAAAGATACACTACTTACATCATCCTTAGCAGTGAACATAGACAAACAAATCTGTACATATGTAAATGTATAAAGATACACTACTTACATAATCCTTAGCAGTGAACATAGACAAACAAATCTGTACATATGTAAATGTATAAAGATACACTACTTACATAATCCTTAGCAGTGAACATAGACAAACAAATCTGTACATATGTAAATGTATAAAGATACACTACTTACATAATCCTTAGCAGTGAACATAGACAAACAAATCTTTACATATGTAAATGTATAAAGATACACTACTTACATAATCCTTAGCAGTGAACATAGACAAACAAATCTGTACATATGTAAATGTATAAAGATACACTATTTACATAATGCTTAGCAGTGAACATAGACAAACAAATCTGTACATATGTAAATGTATAAAGGTACACTACTTACATAATCCTTAGCAGTGAACATAGACAAACAAATCTGTACATATGTAAATGTATAAAGATACACTACTTACATAATCCTTAGCAGTGAACATAGACAAACAAATCTGTACATATGTAAATGTATAAAGATACATTACTTACATAATCCTTAGCAGTGAACATAGACAAACAAATATGTACATATGTAAATGTATAAAGATACACTACTTACATAATCCTTAGCAGTGAACAGACAAACAAATATGTACATATGCAAATGTATAAAGATACACTACTTACATAATCCTTAGCAGTGAACATAGACAAACAAATATGTACATATGTAAATGTATAAAGATACACTACTTACATAATCCTTAGCAGTGAACATAGACAAACAAATATGTACATACGTAAATGTATAAAGAATCACTACTTACATAATCCTTAGCAGTGAACATAGACAAACAAATCTGTACATATGTAAATGTATAAAGATACACTACTTACATAATCCTTAGCAGTGAACATAGACAAACAAATCTGTACATATGTAAATGTATAAAGATACACTACTTACATAATCCTTAGCAGTGAACATAGACAAACAAATCTGTACATATGTAAATGTATAAAGATACACTACTTACATAATCCTTAGCAGTGAACATAGACAAACAAATCTGTACATATGTAAATGTATAAAGATACACTACTTACATAATCCTTAGCAGTGAACATAGACAAACAAATCTGTACATATGTAAATGTATAAAGATACATTACTTACATAATCCTTAGCAGTGAACATAGACAAACAAATCTGTACATATGTAAATGTATAAAGATACACTACTTACATAATCCTTAGCAGTGAACATAGACAAACAAATCTGTACATATGTAAATGTATAAAGATACACTATTTACATAATCCTTAGCAGTGAACATAGACAAACAAATCTGTACATATGTAAATGTATGCAACCCTCTATACTGCCTACCAAGCTGAGCGACACAAATGGGAGTCAGAGAAAAAGTAGCCATCATTGATGTCTGGTCAACCCCTTACAGACAGAACGTGTTTAAAGTGGTGAAGCCAGGCATGCAGTACTAGTGCATTGATGTCTGGTCAGACGTGTGGTCTGTAACTAGTTAACCCCTCACAGACAGAACGTATTTAAAGTGGTGAAGCCAGGCATGCAGTACTGGTGCATTGATGTCTGGTCAGACGTGTGGTCTGTAACTAGTTAACCCCTCACAGACAGAACGTGTTTAAAGTGGTGAAGCCAGGCATGCAGTACTGGTGCATTGATGTCTGGTCAGACGTGTGGTCTGTAACTAGCTAACCCCTCACAGACAGAATGTGTTTAAAGTTGTGAAGCCAGGCATGCAGTACTGGTGCATTGATGTCTGGTCAGACGTGTGGTCTGTAACTAGTTAACCTCTCACAGACAGAACATGTTTAAAGTGGTGAAGCCAGGCATGCAGTACTGGTGCATTAATGTCTGGTCAGACGTGTGGTCTGTAACTAGTTAACCCCTCACAGACAGAATGTATTTAAAGTGGTGAAGCCAGGCATGCAGTACTGGTGCATTGATGTCTGGTCAGATGTGTGGTCTGTAACTAGTTAACCCCTCACAGACAGAACGTGTTTAAAGTGGTGAAGCCAGGCATGCAGTACTGGTGCTCTGATGCATCTTCCATATTCCCAGCCAAGCTGCAGTAATGTGAGCTTATTGGCAGGACAAGCATACAGCACGGTGCTATGATGCATCCTTCTGAACTCCAAGCCCAGCAACTATACCAGATCCTGTTCAGTCAGCACCAGGACATGTCCTTGCTTCAGTGTCAACTCTAATGCATCTGACACACTTGACTCCAACACCATCAGCATTGAGCATATCTCGGACATATAGGTGCTTGATGCTGAGGACTCATCACCATCTACAGTGGCAGCATGCTAGAGCTAGTTCTCGGGATCATCCTTGGTGTTTGAACCATTTGTTCTGATCCCTATCTCAGGTTGTTCCAGATCATTGATGTCAGGGATCCCTTCTTCAATGTTGCTCACTTTTGTTTTAGAAGGAGAGGAGATGCCTCCAAGGGGCTTTTTTTTAATATCAACAGATTCCAGATTCACTTTCAAGACAATGGAGAGGAGGATAGCCTCCCCACCAGGCTGTTGACAGGACTTCCATTGGTGCTGGCTCTATTCCATGATGGCATTCTATCCACTCTTCAGTCCATTCATCATGGCTCCCAGTGACAGAGTAGACCTATAGGCTTTGAGGAATTCCAGCAGGTGCATGCTCAATCTTCTGGATGCTCTGATCAGTCACAGCTGGACATCCCTAGGAAGACACTTTGTAAAAGGAGACATGTTGACTCCCCTTAGAGTCTCTCACTTCAAACGGGGTCTTAGAAGACTGCCCACAATTCCCTACTGAATATGTCATTTTTGGTGATGTCCTAAAATTAGTGAAGGAGAGGAGATATTGGCCATCAGTACCACCCTACCAGGATGAGGACGCACTCACCAAAGTGTATGGCTCTGTGCCTTCTACCTCATGAGTGGTCTGTCCCATGGATTGTCTTATAGATTTGGTTGCCAGGATGGCATGTCAGGAATCTGATACACCTAAGTTGATTTCCTGCAAACTGGATAAGGTATTATGTCCACCTAAGGATAATCAGGTTAATAGGTTCTCTGTTGGATTTAATGATTTTTTGCAGCAGCCACCAAGAATGAGCTCACATATGAGTCTACGGCTGTCCATGCCCTGAATAAAGAATATAGGGTGAATGACAGGATAGGAAGGTATGTCTATGCCTCTGGCACATTTACCCTGAGATAATTAAATTACTTAAACCATACAAATCACTTATAAAGGACCTATCTAAAACTATGGATACTTTGAAACAGCCTATCAAACTGGATTCTACTAAGCAATTGCAGAGCACCATGAATGATATTTTTAAAATAACTAATCGACTAATCTCTTTGTGCATCTGTTTCACAATGCAGCTCATGGAGCTGAAAAGGCAGCAGGGACTGGTATAACCATTAAACATCATGCAGTGCTCCATCTGTGAGAACTGCTTACTACTTCAAGGTGTCCTTCATCAATGCTACCTTTAGTTGCTCGACCCTTTTGGTCCTATGGTAAATGAAAAGCTAGTAAGGTACAAACAGGGTAGGAAGATGCTGTCTGCCATGGGAGTCAGAGCTGAAAACCCTTAGAGATCCTTCAGTAGACATCATATAGGTTCCACATCCCTTTGGTTTTAAAATCCCAGTCTCAACCCTTTGATTCTTCCTCACATGGTAAATCCATGGTCATAAGGGTCTACAGAACTAGGGATGCAGGAAACCCTTTTCCAGGAAACAGAACCATCACTTCTGAAAGCTTGCCCAACTGCCCAACTCTGGTGGCACTTGGGAGGGCACTAATTTCTCCAACCTGCTTCATGGACGGCCATCACATAAGACAACTGGGTGTGAAAAATCATATCCAGGGACTATACCATTGTATTTTTCCAAAAAGCAGCAGAACATGGGTCACCATTACCAAATATTGTACTCCACCACTTGCAGTTGGCCCTTTAAGAAGTGTCCCTCCTCCTTCAAGAAAGAGTCATCCTGGAAGTCATACCAGAGAGACTTAGTAATCTGCTGAAGATTATTTTTAATTTCGATAAAGGACAAGGTCCTCAGGCCAGTTTTAGATCTCAAAGACCTAAAGCAGTACATAAAGATGACCCCCTTCGGAATAGTTATACTGTCAGTAATTTTGTCCTGTCTCAGGGCAAATGACTGGATGTCTCTTCAGGACACCTCTCTCTGCATAAATATCTCATGGAAGTCCAGAACATTTCTGCTCTTTCAGATAGGAGCCAATCATTGTCAGTTCAAGGCCTTACTCTTCAGTCCCTCCACAGCTTCCCAGTCATTACCAAGTGCATGGTAGTAGTCACAGCTCATCTAAGACTCAAAGGGATGTGCATTTTTCCTTATCTAGACAACTGTCTCCACACTGCAACAGACAAGGAATCATTATTGTCAGCCAGAGACTACTTTTTATAGCTCTGCTTATATTTAGGCATCTCTGTAAACTATCAAATGTTACAACTACAGCCCTTGCAACAGATTATAGGCCCCACCAGCACTGCTGGTTTTCAGGGCTCTGGGTATTATGGTGGTCTCCATAGCCATGGTTGAATATGCCAGGATTCACATGAGGATACTTCAGTGGCTGCTTTCCACACAATAGTCACAACTAGCTGACTCCCACTCAGGCATAATACACTTAACTCAGACTTGCAGGAATCAATTAAACTGGTGGTTGACTTGCCCAGATGCTCCAATAGGAAGAACATTTGTAACACCCTCCACATCAGCAACAGTGACCACGGATGCCTCCTCTTTGGGGGTGGGGCATTCCAAGGGGAGAATCATCCAAGGAGTTTGGAAACAGTCAGAGGCCTTTCTTTGCACCAGTGTCCTGGAGATGAGAGTGGTTCTGCTAGCACTACAGTAATTTCAGGACCTCTTGTCTATATATGTGAAAGCTATAAAATCAGACATGTCGGTAATCTGGTACGTCAACAAGTGAGGAGAAACCAAGTCCTGCCCTATCTGCAGGGGAGATCATGTCAGACATGTCAGTAATCTGGTACGTCAACAAGTGGGGAGGAACCAAGTCCTGCCCTCTCTGCAGGGAGACCGTGAGAGTGTGGAATTGGGCACTCGATTTGAGTTGATTTCTGGTGACAAGTAACATAATGGGGAAAGTGCAGCTAGTGCACAGCCTTTAACAGGTCTAGCCTTATGACTCACAAGTGGTCCCTAAATCTGTTAGGGGCTCAACAGATTTTGAGACACTGGGACCAGTCTTGCTGCGACTTGTTTGCTTCTCCCACCAATACCAAGTGCAGAAGCTACTTTGCCATAAATCCCCCAGAGGGGTAGTCACCAAGGGATGCTCTAATTTGTCATAGGATCATAGGAGAATACTAAGCTGTCGACCCAGAGGTAATTTCAAGTTTAGTCATTTCATCCCAATGTGATACCATAGAAATGGTAGTCAATACCCAAAATTGCATTTAGTAATGACTGCCCATGTTCAGGAGGGTTGTGGGTGCTATTCCTGGTAAGAATTTACAGTTCCGCATCCACTCATCCAGGTTGCTTTAGAACAGTGTCATAGAGGTGCTCAGTTTCACATGAATAGGTAGCCTATTCCAAAGACATGGCAGTCACTGGGAGATAAATCTGTCCTTCCAGCATGTCCTAGTTAAGTCGCAGGCCATATGTAGGTCCCTGAAATGGGTGGTCCTAGTCCCATTTGATTTACGGATATGCAGCAAGTTCATTTTGGGTCTGAGATTGCTCTGTAAGGCAGGCATAAGTCTCTCCTAAGAAGTCTATATGATACAGAGTAAAGTGAAAGGGACTTTAGTTAGTCTGTGTACGGCATGTGCTGGAGTCCCTTGATCTTCTTTGTTAGAAACATCTGAAGTCTGTCCATTTGCTGCAGGTGCTTTGTATGGTACATGCCAAATGGGGCATTATATTCAATTATAGGACGGATCAGTGCCAGTATAGAGGGGTTATAACCTCTTTTACTCTTGAGGGGATGCCTTTACTAATCAAGTGTGCTATGTAGAAAGCCTTCCTTACTTCAGTAGACACATGGTGGTCAAAGTTTAGGTTGAGGTGAACTTGTGAAGCCAAGTCCATTACCTCTTTGTGGGTACTTAGGGTATTGTTGATTTGATAGTGTGAAAGGACATTGTTTCTGCTGAAGGGAATGGTGATGCATTTCTTTGCATTCAGTTTCAGACCGTAGCTAAGACACCAGTCATTGGTCTCCGTAAGACCCTCCTGAAGACTACTGACATCATTTGCAGATTCATTAACTGCACCCAGTTTGCAGTTATCTGCAAACCTGGTCAATCACAACCCCTTAGTTTTGATCTGAACTTCTGAGAAGTATTACCAAACAGTAGGAGGCCCAACACTGACCCCTGTGGCATCCCGCTGGTAACAGGTCTGCTGGCTGATGTGGAGTCACCCACTTTGATAGTGTGTGTCCAGTTTGTGAGCCAGTTAGCAACTCATCTTACAAGGAAGAGGTTTACATTCAGTTTGCTAAGTTTATTAGTAATGCCTGAGTGTGGGATTGTGTCAAAAGCCTTTGTCAAGTCGAGGTATGTTGTGTGCACAGATTTGCCCTCATCAGTGGCCCTGGTCACATTTTCAAAAAAATCCACATGATTTAGCAGGCAGGATCTGCCCTTGACAAAGTCAAATTGGATAGGATCCAGGGTTTGGAGGTCATCTATGTCTTTATTTATGATGTCCATAATGATAAGTTCCATGGCCTTACAGATGAGGGTGGTCAGACTTATGGGTGTGTAATTCCCTAGGTCTGTTGCTAGGCCACCTTTGTGGAAGGGAATAACTGCTGCTGTTCTCCATTCCAGAGGAACAAAGCATGTGGTTAGGCTTTGATTGAAAAGGATACTTAATGGTGATGCTAGTTCATGTTTTAGCCTATTTAGAAGACAGCCTGGAATGCCATCTGGTCCCATAGAGGCTGTGTTTTTCGCCTTGGACAAGGCTTTGGTGATCTGTTCTTCAGATATGTAGGGGGGGGTTGTGGCAAGGTTTGTGATAAATTTGGAGGGGATAAGGGGTGAATATTTCACCAAACTTATCCGCTAGCAGGTTTGCTATCTCTGTGGGGCCAGTGTGTGTGATACCATTGGTCACTGGTTCTGCACATGCTTGGGTCCTGCCTTTTAGGTTATGTATATATCTGTAAAAGGCTTATGGTTATCCTTGGCTGAGCTATCTAAGATTTTCTCAAAGGGGCTCTTAGAGGTTTTGACAAGTTGTCTTATTTGCCTGTTGAGACCGAGGAGAGTGCTTTTCCATTGTCGAGGTCTCGCCTTTGTTTTCATGGACAGCAACTATTTGCATTTATTGTAAAGTTTGTTGATGCTGGATGTCCACCATGGAGGCTTGCTTTTACTCAGGGCTCTGGCATTGATTCTTTTTGGGACAGCCAAGTCTATACACTTATGCAAGTGATTGTACAAGGTTTTAGTGTAAGCTTTGATATAGTTACCACTTCCTGCTGGAAGTGGGGCTCAGAATGCATTTATACCTTCACCTAGGAGGGTATAGTTTGTCTTGGTGAAGTTTTTTAGTGTGATTTTACCCTTTATGAGTTCTGGTGTTAGTGTAAGCTCAAAGGTGACTGATTTCTGGTCAGATTTAACTAATGAGGGTCCTACAGTTGCGGTAGTGCAGCCGTTTCTCTTGTTAGTGAGGTCCAGATCTAGTATGTTTGTTCCTCTTGTCGAGGTATGAACAATTCATTCCAGGGCATTTTAATTAATAAGTCAAGGAACTTTTGCCATAACAGGTTAGGGCTAGTGTAGGTTTCCCAGCTGATGGTGGGATAATTGAAATTCCCCATAACCAGAGTGTTCAGTAATATTTGGATTGTCTCCACTTTGGTCAAGTAGACTTCATGACCCATGGAAGGAGATCCTTAATTGGCTATGACCTGAATGGAGGTCTTACCCACTGTAACCTGAATGTGGAGAAACTCCATGGAGTTGTCTAGTCTAACTAGACTGGAGGTGAGTTTATTTCTAATACAGATAGAAACACCACCTCATTTGGTTCTCACATGTTCATTCTGAAGGTGTGGAAGGTGTTGTAACCTTGCAAAGCCGGGGTACATTCTAAGGCCTTGAACTAGGTTTTTGTGACTGCAGAGTCATCTACATCTTCCAGTGATAGAAGTGCTTCCAGGGTGTGCAGCTTTTTGGTTTAAACTCCTAGCATTTAAAAGTATGACCCTTATTCTTGTTATGATTGGCAAATTTCATGTTGGTAAGTTTGTTTTCGAGACCTTGCCTAAAAAAGGCACTATGGGGGTGGCAAGAGCCTTTGCAAGCAGCAGAAAGCCTAGAGGTGCCAGGTGCAAACTGTATCTGGCAATGCGGTGAGGCTTGTTAATCATGGCTTCCCAGGCCAACAGGAACTGAATCCCCTTTGAATAACACCAAAAACTAAGCCAATTATTGAAATCAATCATTTTTTGTTTATACTGTGACATTGTTAAAGCTAAGGGTAATATGCTGCTCAAGGCTAGGGACATACCTGCGCGGGACACATACTCAGAGAGCTCAGCCATGTGTCTCTTCATATAGTCCAGTGAGGTATGTCTCGGTTCGTTCAGTCCAACATGAACTATGACAGAGTCATAACGGTACTTGTTGGTGAGAGACCTGAATGCTTGCATGATCTGATGAATCTTGGCACCAGACAGACAGCTGACAGTGACTTTCTTCTTGTCCAAATTGGTGAGTGGGACATCCGTGTGTCTCACTACTGAGTCTCCAATAACTAGAAAATTTGTTTTTTGACTGTTAAGGCTTACAGGCTTGGTAGGTGAGACTGGCGTTGCTATGTGTCGTGTTGCTGTGGGAACTGTGTGAGTTGTAGCAGTGTTGTGTTTTGGAGGTCTCTGGTGTCTCGGTAGGTTTTTTGAGAGAAACTCCATGTATGTTAATTTTTGTGTCAGATGCATACTATGTGTATGACTAGTGTTACTATGTGCATGTGTAGTGATGGATGGGTGGACAACCTCTTCCGTGTTACTGTTTTGATTGCGAAACAGCATGGATTCAAGATTCTTGGTGTAGATACATCTCTTGCATTCTATACTGCAGTGAGTTATTAGTAGAAAGTTGTCAGTGCACATGAGGCAGTTGCTACACTTCCTCAAGAGACCCGAGTCAACAAGGTTGGCAGGAGAAACAAGGGTGGTCCAACTGTTCATAATGCTAGGCTGAAGACTGTTGTCACTGGGAGGGGGCTTTTCAGAATCGATCAAGGAGGAGCTCAGTGGATGGATATTTCTGTCTGTTTTTTTTTGTTTTGTTTTTGGTAATTCAGCAGCATTCAGCTCACTAGCAGTATTTCTTTGACTGGGGAAGAAGACTACACTAATATGCTACAGCTTAACTAAGGGAAAACCTGTTGAATTAACCTGTGTGGCTATGGAGCACAGTTGTGCGGCAGTGCATGATGCTCAAACAAGCAGAAACCTGCTTAAATACCAGAAGCTAACAACTTGAAAAAAACTTTAAAAAAGTTCAAAAGGACCAATGAGGATGCTTATTCCAAGCCCTAGTCCAGCCACTTTTCACCAGACAGGTTCCAGTCAGCACAATTCACTCACTAAAGTGCAGAATGGCCCCTTCCAATCCAAGATGGCGTGGAAAACATGCTCAGAACAAGCAGCCACTGCAAACAGACCCAGATGCAGCAAACCTGTATCTGGATTATGCTACAGCTATTAGCTACATAGTTTCACTGGGAACCACTAGAGAATGTTTAACACAGCATAACAATAGCAGTGAGACACTAAAAAGAACTCATTTAAAACAAAAGGAAACCAGCAAGGAGATTCTAAAGAATGATTTAACAGCTAAGAAATCAGTTATTATAACACTGCTTGGCAGGAAAACCAGAACAAGCAGAACAGATTGCTTTGCAACAGAGAAAAACACAAGCAAATACTTAACAAACAGTGAAAACAGCAATAACATGCACAATAAGGCAGACAATTGCAGTAAAACAGTGTAGAGTAGTACACAATATATAAAGACAGTATTAAAGTAGGCTGCAGACAATAAAAAAGTGTAGGACAGTTTAAATAAACATAAAAAAAAACAGGAAACTTGATTTTTTGGAAGCTTAGAAGCCTCTAGCCATTTGGTATCACAGCTCAGAGTTGTGGTTTGTAGCCCACCCCAGTACTGCTTGGTACAAACAAGCAGAAACCTGCTCAAATGCAGGGCTTAAATACCAGAAGCTAAAAACATGAAAAAAACACTTTAAAAAGGTTCAAAAGGACCGATGAGCATGCTTGTATTCCCCTAACCTTCTTTATGCCTTCCTCCTATTTTGCTGAAACACAAGTATCTACAGAAAGCCTGAACCTGCAAATTGGATGTAATACGTATTACTCCATACTGGCCCAGACTGGTCTGGTATCCACCTTCCCAGGCCTCACTTGAAGAGGTCTCCATGGCTTCCATATCCACAGCTGGATCCCCTCTATGTCCATGCAGATAGCCTCATCATACCTTTTCAATCTCAAACTAACTGCATGGTTTCTCCAAGTCCATTAATGGCCAGATATACCTCCTTATCATAGAAAGTGGTCAACATTTTGTCTTTCTCTCAGAAGCAATCTACTCATATGATCAATACAAGTAATTTGAAGCATTTTTCAATTTAGGCCACCAGTAAAGGGTTGGACCCTTATTCTGTTTCTGTTGCAGAGGTGATACAATTTCTTTCTTAATTATGCAATTCAGATTCCAGTTACTCTACCATTAAGATTAGTTTCTATTTTAAATTTTCATCCCAGATATCAAAACACTAACCTTTCTTCTTTGTTGACCAGTTAATGACCCAACTTCTCCAAATGACTTGAATTTAGTCGTGGAAGCCCTAATAAAACCTCCCTTTTAAACATCATCATCTGCTGCAGATCTAAAGTTTTTATCTTGGAAAAATCCTTTTTCTGGTAGCTATCACTTCAACCAGATGAATTTTGGAATTTGATGCATTGTCTTCCATTGCACCATACCAAATTTTTATAAGGACATAGCTATCTTGAGACCCAGACCAACTTTAATTCCTAAGATGGCATCAGAATAAAATCTTAAACAACCTATAAATCTCCTGGTATAAAAGATGTTCAACATTCTTTTTTTGCCTCTAACAAATTAGGCATAAAAAAATTCTTAACAGACAATGTCCAGATGGCCTTTGTTTACTCTAGCATTAATAAAATTTTAGTTATGAGATTCCACTAGGTCTATGGCAACTTCCACTGCCTTCTTTATGAACTCCTTCATAGATGATATATACACATTAGAAACTTGGTCTACCTTGTACACCTTTTCCAAGCACTACAAATTGGTCATTGTTTTCCAAGCACTACAGATTGGTCATTATTTACAGAACCTGGGCCTAATTTGGTGCTTCCGTTCTGAAAGGTAACCTGTCATAATTTGACATGAGATTATCAGATGGTTTATGATTCTATTCCAATGATAAGATTAGATGGAGAGATGAAATAGGGAACAGAAGTTCTGTACTTACCATGACTGGATCCTTTTCACCAAGTCTTTCCAATATGACATGTGTCCTCCATCCTCCTTCCAAATTGTCACTTTTCTGTAATGAGATTATGAATCATGTCTAATATGTGTCAACTTATTCAGGTACTCCCAACACCTTTAGAAACTGAACAGGAAATTCAGTCTGAGTGGAATAGAACCACAGGGGGGTAATGGGAAAGTTTTGAATGTACTTGCGGCACTGGAGCACTGCCTAATGGACAGATTAGAACTGACAAGTGACTTGGTACCCAGCTGTCGTACTGGATGGACTTGGATGAAACGTATCCAGCATTAAGGTGAGCACATAACTTCCATTTCTTCTGGATGAGTGTGTAAACTGATATAAAATTTGCATGAGGTGATACAGAGTACTAACAAGGGGATTCTTGCTAAGGACTGATTCTAGGCTTTGCATCTGGTGAACTCAAAAATCAAATCTTCTTTGACCATCTCTTTCTATGTAGTCCTACACTATCATATCTGAGGATCTCTGTTGTCGATATATTACTGTCTATTCTTGATTCCTTTACTGCCACTGTTGCCATCATTAAGGTGTCGGGGTAGTATGTACTTACTTCTGATTTTTTATAGCCCCACTCTTTCGGAATACATATATCTACAAACCATACATCCCCACAAGCAATGTTCAAGTCTGTAGATCTATAAATGTCATATATTTCCAATAACTAGTCATCTTTGGTCTTAAGTCTCTGTTGATGGCAGAATCCCACACTACTACAGTACGGAGCACTGTTACTGTCACTGTGCAATACACTTCCAAACTGCCAAATTTCAAAGGCCAGTAGTTAATAGACAACATAGTTCTGCACTTCTGGTAGCTATGAATATGAAACACCAAACTACCACAGATTAACCACACTGGCTTTAAACAGGTAAACAAATAGAAATTATCCAAGCCAGTAAAGCAAGTCCCAAGATGCAGGAAATAATCACTTTAATAGTTAAAAATGAAAAGAAAAATCTGCTGACGTGGTTTGGTCTTACACCTTTCATTAATACTTCCATCAGAACAGGCTGGTAAACTAAGTCAGTGGGGTATTCTCTCTCAGTGAACCTTTCACAAAATGTAATAAACTCACCACTGAACACCCCCATCTTCGCTTAACAATTTTAATAATTTGATCATCTGGCTTTCTACCAGATTTCTTTTCTGCCATAATGGATAGTTACTAGTAAAATGCAGGTAAGCATTTGAATATGTGGGTTTTATGTATAAGTAATGCTTTTTAATGTATTTAAATTACCTGCATTTTTATGACATTTAGGACTTGAAGCTTTAAAAAGCTTTGAAGGATATTATTTACCCAGTTGCAGCTGATTTTATGTCATGGGACTCATTCTTTTAAAAGAGGAAGTGATCGGTTGTAATAAGAGTTTCTGAAAATGCTGACTTTGCGCAGCCATTCAAGTCGTCTTTCATCAGTGCTTCTTTTGATGGATCTTCCCTGTTCACCCAAAAGTGAAGGATACACTCTCCAGGTATGAGAAGGATGGAAAGACAGAGTATGTTTTTTGACTCCCCCAAAGGACTTTTTCTAGGAATCAATGCAGGGGAGCGAAAGATATGGTTAAAAAAATCCCAGGATCCTTTGCAAGATCCACGTAGAGATGACTTCCCCACAGACAGAGAGGGGAACACTAATGCTAGACAACGCCCATGTGACAGAGGTGATCTGCAAACCCAGGGGTCTAGAGACACTTTTTCTGAAAGGCCCTACCAGCGCTTCTGAAAGGAGTCCCAATTGTCCCCCTCTGGAGGCAATTGGGGGGGGTTGCTTATCCCTGCACCAGAGAGCCTGGCTAGATATCACAAAAGACACTTGGGTGCAAGGATTATTTGCAGAGGTTATATAATTCCCTTTTCCCTTCCACCTCCAGCTCTACAAAAATCCCAATGTTCCACCCAGTCAGAGGAGGAAGCAGCAATTCAAATGCAAAAGCTGCTAGAAAAAAAAAGTCCTACAAGAGGTCCCACCATACCAGATAGACTAATTTTGGATCTTAGCAAATTGAACAAGTCTGTTCGTCACTCAAAGTTTCAGATGGTCACAATTCAGTCCATACTGCCCTTTCTAGGCAAGGACAATTGGATGCGCTTAATAGAGCTTCAAGACTCATACTATCACATAAAAATAAACAGGCAGTCCAGAAAGTTCTTACACTTTTGACTGACAGCCAGTCATTACCAGTTCAGAGTTCTGCCCTTTGGTCTCCCCACAGCCCCCATGGTGTTCACGAAATGTATGGCAGTAGTGGCAGCTCACTTGAGACTTCAGGGATTCTGAGTGTTCCCATAGTTAGACTGTCTGAATACTGCCCCGGCCAGGCATCTACTCACAATAGCAAGAAACCAGGTACTCCAAACTTGCTCCTTTCTGGGGATCACAGAAAATTACAGCAAATCTCAGTTGCATCCATCACAAACACTGGAATTCATAGGAGCATATTTCAATACAGTATCTGTGACGGCTTCACTTCCCTTAAGCAGAGTTCAAACTTTATGATTCCAAGTCGCAAAAATTATTCACAATACCAAAACGTCAGCCCAACTAATTCTTCAGGCCTTGGGATCAATGTCAGCAGCCATAATTCTTGTTCCCTTAGCAAGATATATGAGAATTCTTCAGTGCATGGTAGCATTCCAATGGTCAAGCCATTATTAGAACACATCAGTTCAAATAAGGATCACAGAGACATGCAAGAAGTACCTTTGGTGATGGATAAGGTCAGACCAGCTTTTACAAGGCTGTCCATTGATTCTCCCTCAACCCAAAGCCATAGTGACCAATAACGCTTCCCAGATTGAGTGGGGGGGCACTTCCTGGGGAAAACAGTCCAAGGCCCTTGGTCCCCTGAAAAGGCCAATTTGCATATAAATATCCTGGAGATGAAAGCAGTGCTTTTAGCATTGCAAGCTTTTCAGGATGCTCTACCTCTGGGAACAATTGCGATCCAAATGGACAATATGTCAGTAGTTTGGTACATCAACAAACAAGGAGGAACCAGGTCTTATCCCTTGTGTCGAGAAGCCCTCAGAGTGTGGCAATGGGCAATCTTATCCAATCACTTTCTTATAGCAATGCACATTCCAGGGAAGTCCAATGTGATAGCAGACAAATTGAGCAGGTCCATTCTTCTGCCTCACAAGTGGTCTCTCAACAAAAAAGTGATGGAGGTAATTTTACATCAATGGGACCAGCATTGCTGCAATCTTTTTGCATCTCCCCTAACAACAAATGCAGCAGTTTCTTTGCTCAAATCCACCCAGTGGGAGAATCAAGGGCCACACTGCTCCACGGTTGACCCACCAGTCTTTTCTATATTTATCCACCTACCCCATTGATTCCAAAATGTATACAGAAAGCTGCAAGATTGAAGAGCAAAGTCATCCTCATTGAACTTTACTGGCCTTGACATGTTTTGGTTCTCTTTCCTTTGGCCTCATCTAATTTATCCACCTTGGATTCTTGATCCAGTTCCAGATTTCCTGTCTCATCTGACAGGTATGGTTCACCCAGATATCTCAAACCTAAAGCTGATGGCATGGTTTCTCCACTTCCATTAATAGCCAGACAATCAATGCTCTCATCCCATGTCCATCATATACTTTTGTCTTCCCATAAAACTTCCACTAGAAAAATCTACAAGAGTAAGTGGAAGAGGTTTGTTTTTTAGGCACAACAAAAAATGTGTTTCTCTTTTCATCCCCTACACAAAGTGTATTATAATTTTTGGCAGAAAATTTTAATGAGGGAGTGAGCGCCTCTACCATTCAAGTTCAATTGGGAGCAATATCTAACTTTCATATAGGAGCTGACAATTCTTCTCTAGCTTCTGCTAAGATATGCAAGGCCTTTATAAGAGATACTATTTTACTTAGACCACCTTATAAACATCCTACGTGTCCATGGGATTTGAACCTTGTTCTACAGGGCTTAATCCATTCCCCCTTTGAACCAGCTGGGAAATGTTATCTTAAATTTTTGACCTGGAAGACCTCATTTCTAGTGGCTATTACCTCTTTACCTCTGCCAGGAGAGTTTCAGAACTCCAAGCAGTGACCTATAAACCTCCTTACTTGATTTTCCATGAGGATATGGGGACATTAAGAAGCAATCCTTCCTTCCATCCTAATGTGGTGTCGGAATTCTGTGTCAATCAATTTATTAACTTGCCCATTTTCTTTGCCAAATTCAAAAACAAATGTGAATGCATGTTGCATTTACTAGATGTTCATAGTCAGCTGCATTTCTGCTTACACAGAGAAAAAGACATTGGAAAATCTGACCAATTATTTATATCTTTTGCAGATAACAAATTGGGCAAGTCTGTCACAAAAATGACATTAACAAGATGGATTTTGGACTACATAGCCTTTGTCTATAATAAATCAGGCATTCCATTACCAAAACTTTTAAAAGGTCACTCTACAAGGTCTGTGGCAACCTCATCAGTATTTTTCTCCAACCATTCAATGGATGACATATGCACAGCTGCTACATGGGCTAATCCTCATACATTTTATTACTCATTACAAATTGGATCTGGTCTCGAGGGGAAGAACAGCCTTTAATTCAACTGTGCTCAGAAATATCCTTCCTTAGAGTTCACCTGGGATATAAGGTACCTGGGGACTCTGTCTCAGTGGTTGAGGAATGAATGAAAATTGACAACATCAGATAAAGAAGTTATATATTTACCATAACATTCCATCCGTGTTGTTCATTTTCATTCTTCCTCAACTCCCCACGCACCATCCCTCAACCTTTACTGTAGGTTCATAGGTATGTACTAGGCTAATGGCCCTGGAGCCTTTACAAGCCTAGCCCATAGGATTACCCTGGCATCATGCCACCTGACCTTAGTTCCCAGTGCCTCTGTCAAGTAGAGCCACTGGAGTGAATTTTCTATTTCCCATCCACTCATCAAGACTTCTCTTGAAGATGGCCATTAAGGTGCTCCGCTTGACATGTATGAGTAGTCTATTCCATAGCATGGGCAGTCTCTGGGTTATGAACCTGTCCCTCCAGCTTGTTCTATTGATTGTGGTAATGAGGTTGAGGTCTCAGGAGAATGTAGTGTGGAGGGATTGGGATTTTTATAGATGTAGCATTTATAACACAGCCGGGTCAGACATGGCTTTGTAAGTCAAGCAGAGATCACCTCTAAGTAGGGGTTATAAGGCAGAGAATAGTTGGAGTTTTTTGAGTCTGTCCATATAGGATTAGTCTTTAAGGCCCAATATCCTCTTTGTGAGGTATTTTTGTGGCCTCTCCAGTTGTTGTAGGTGTCTACTGAGGTACATGCCACCATAGACTTCTGGAATAATGAGATGCTATTAAGACACCGCTGTGTATTCCGTGGAGCGCCAGATATTGGTGTCCTTTGTTAGGAACATTATTCAGATAGTTACTATTTATGTCAGTTAACAAACAAGATCTGAGTTATGTTAGGGGTTGGTGCATTATGAATTGGGATGAGCTTGAGAGTTTCAGTTGGCCATGAGCTATAGTCACAGCGTAACAGCCGAGTTGGATCCAAGGATCAGATCCAAACCCAGTGGTTGAAGAAGTGGACAACACAGATAGAATGTTATTGTAAGTACATAACTTCCTTTTTTTTTACTTTCTTACTAAAGGACAAATTAATTGTTTGTTATTTGTTTTCACAAGGGACAGACAACAGTGATTTACTGTGCCTTTCTGTCCATTTGTAAAATATTCCATGGTCTAAGACAGGGCAGTAAGTCGCCAGCAGCTTGTAACTATTATCTATATCTGCCATCTAGGGATAACTGTAGTATGATGTGGGAGTAGTTTTCCTTACATGTTGTCTGTGTAATATATTTCTATGTAGACAGCCTGTAGACTTTAATTATGTGGTAAGAGCCCAGGAGTAAGTATTAGCCTTATTAGTAACACACAAACACACATTCAGTAGGTCCTGTAAGAATTAATAAAAAGAACAAAATGTTGGTCTGTATGAGTTAAAGTAATTTTATCCATGGTGAGTATTTCATTGCAAACTGGGTAATTAGTGTTTTATGAAATGCTGATGTGAGTGTAATGAAAACAGACCTATGGCAATGAAATTAATGGAGTAATGTACTTGAAATATGTGGTACTGTCTAAGAGTGAGCAAAAAAGGGACACAAAGATGTTGAGAATTATTGGGTTGGAGTGTGAGCAAAGCTTTGAGACTGAACTTTTTTCCAGCTGAATTTCTCTAAGGTAGGGGGGTTGTGTATATGTATGTATGCAGCGTATGTGCATGTATGAGTGTATATGCATTTATGTGTATGTATGAGCTTATATACCTGTATGTGTGCATGTAAGTGTGTGCACGTGTAGGCATTCTGAAATAGAATGGTGTCTTTTGTAGTACTGGTTTCTTCGTTATGTTTGGTACTTACTGGGCACGGCTCTGGATTCTCCATGAGACTGAAATGAATAACATGGGTCTTAAAAATGAATGGTTTTATGCTGACACATAAAGTTATCACAGCTGGCTGCAATTAGCCAGAAAAAAATAAAAATATAGACCTTTCTTCAGTTTACATGCATAGTTCATAAACAACCTGCACATCATTAACAGAAGCAAAGACTTAGGTGTGAAAAAGAGAATCCTAAACTTTCTTTATTTATTTTTATTTTAGATACGCTTCTGGCATATGTGCTTAGTCGATATGAGGCATTCTACCTCAAAAAACAAGTAATCTCCGTGGTATCCCCGAAGTCTCAAAACAACCCACTAAAGTGTAGTGGATCTAAAAAATAAAACAGTGTAAGAAACTTCACTGTGTGGAAGATTTTCAGTCCATGTATTTCTAGTTAATCACTGTATATTAATCAGATCAGACAATAGTAGTAGAAGTAGCGAACGTAAACTCGTCAAGTCAAAAAGTAATAATAGAAAATATATAATTCTACAGCATTACTAAGTATTCGAAAGTAATCCAAGCAAGGCAGGCAGTCTGTTTCCAGTCGAAAATCCTTTATTAAGTACACAGACAAGCGATCCAAGTAAAACAAAAATAGAGTAATAATTTCCTCACAAGCTTTCTAAATATATATATTTACTTTTTATCAGGCATGGGAGTGGTTTATTGTGCTGTAAAACAAAGTGTTATTGGTACACATGTTAAATTCACATCCCTTCCCCATCAGTGTGACATTCGAGCTGGTCCTGCCCTACCTAGTAGCTGTCATAATAATATATAGCCCTAATGTACTTTAATGGTACATCTTATTTAACCAAATTATTAAGTAGATTATTAAGTCTGTGATTTTATACAAGGCAATATACTACATGGCTGGAAATATATCAACCTTAGTTCATTTTGCGATCAAAAATTATATATAAATATATGCATATTCATTTTGCATGTAAAAATCAGTTTCTATTTTCATAATCTATTGTTAACAAAGATCGCTTTCGTCCTTCGTTCTAGTTCTTCGTTTTAGTTTACGTTCGCTACTTCTACTACTATTGTCTGATCTGATTAATATACAGTGATTAACTAGAAATATATGGACTGAAAATCTTCCACACAGAGAAGTTTCTTACACTGTTAAGGCATTCTACCTCACACACTGCCACACAATTTGGAAAATGTGTCATTAAAGACAAGCCTTTTAGCATACCATTCTGATTCATACCATTCTCCGATGACAGAATGGCTTTTATTTGAATATTATCTATTGCAGGTAGCCAGGATTTGTGTAATAGGGCATTGCTGTTGTGAATCCTTTTATGTTTACATCCAAATCAGCAAAAATCACACTGTGTACCCTAAGCTGACCTTGTCTTAAGATTTTAAGATGAATCTCTGTATGACTTCACTTCTGAAAAAATATTAACTTCTCTTACAGTTGTTGGAGTAATCTGTGGGAAATTATGAAACTTTGGGTTGCCTACTTTTACCAAAGAATGACATTCCAACTTTGAAAGACACGAAGTCGCACTACAGATGACTGAAACATTGAAGATGAAATCCCAAATAGTACACCCAGACAGCAGTGCTATGTTTCTCCTCTTAGTTCTGTAAAATGTTATTTAGAAACTTACTTTGGGTTGCACAGTGTGTGCATTGCAGTCTTTAGTCTGAATTGCCCATGGATTTTGTGTTACACAGTTCATGTAAGCCAATATGCACTGTCTCCATACCCAAACCACATTGTGTGTAAGCCATTATGCACTGCCTCCGTACCCAAACCACACTGTATGTAAGCCAATGTGCACTGCATCCATACCCAAATCACATTGCATGTAAGCCAATGTGCACTGCCTCCGTACCCAAACACTGCATGTAAGCCAATATGCACTGCCTCCGTACCCAAACCACACTGTGCATGTAAACCAATGTGCACTGCCTCAGTACCCAAACCACATTGCTGCTCAACACACATCAAGACAGGTACAACCAAAGCTATTAAATTTACTGTGGATTCTTCACCAACACATACTTTTTTTTTTTTGGGAGGGGGGGGGTTAGCAATCCCTGCCTTTGGACATGAGTTGCCACCTATCCTAAATATAATATCTTGTTTGTATAGTATTTAGTGCACTAATCTGCTCAAGTTATTTCCTGGTTTCCAGCCACTGAATAATTTCATGCTGTTCCCCAAAATTTCCTAATATCTATTCAATAACTGAAGTGAGTTACGTAAACCAAACAGTCTGCATGCTCGGCTTTTCCCTCATATCTGTTCAGTAACTGAAGTGGGTTACATAAACCAAACAGTCTGCACATTCGACTGTTCCCTCATATCTATTCAGTAACTGAAGTGGGTTACGTAAACCAGTCTGCATGTTCGACTTTTCCCGATATCTGTTCAGTAACTGAAGTGGGTTACGTAAACCAAACAGTCTGAATGTTTGACTTTTCCCTCATATCTATTCAGTAACATAACTGGGTTACATAAACAAAACAGTCTGCATGTTCGAGTCTTCCCCCATATCTATTCAGTAACTGAAGGGGGTTATGTAAACCAAATAGTCTGCAAGTTCGACTTTTTCCTCATATCTATTCAGTAACTGAAGTGGGTTACGTAAACCAAACAGTCTGCACGTTCAGCTTTTCCCTCAAATCTGTTCAGTAACTGAAGTTGGTTACGTAAACCAAACAGTCTGCACGTTCAACTTTTCTCTCATATCTATTCAGTAACGTAAGTGGATTACGTAAACAAAACAGTCTGCACGTTCGAGTCTTCCCTCATATCTATTCAGTAACTGAAGTGGGTTATGTAAACCAAACAGTCTGCATGTTCGACTTTTCCCTCATATCTATTCAGTAACTGAAGTGGGTTACGTAAACCAAACAGTCTGCACGTTCAGCTTTTCCCTCAAATCTGTTCAGTAACTGAAGTTGGTTACGTAAACCAAACAGTCTGCACGTTCAACTTTTCCCTCATATCTATTCAGTAACGTAAGTGGATTACGTAAACAAAACAGTCTGCACGTTCGACTTTTCCCTCATATCTATTCAGTAACTGGTGGGTTACGTAAACCAAACAGTCTGCACGTTCGACTTTTCCCTCATATCTATTCAGTAACTGAAGTGGGTTATGTAAACCAAACAGTCTGCACGTTCGACTTTTCCCTCATATCTATTCAGTAACTGAAGTGGGTTTCGTAAACCAAACAGTCTGCACGTTCGACTTTTCCCTCATATCTAGTCAGTAATGATGTAAGTGGGTTACGTAAACCAAACAATCTGCACGTTCGGCTCTTGTTTATTTCGTTAACACTTATATGGTGTTGGATGTCACACCTCTAGCAGCCTGCATACGTCTTGCATTCCAGAGTCTTCTGAAAAAAAAAAACAACTTAAAAAGAATAAGATAAACAAATATGAACTGTTTTTACTGCTGCTGTAGTACTTAATTACATTGCGTCTGCTAGTTTTACAGATTCTCTAGTATCCAGATTGCGTGGTTTCCCTGTACTTGAGCTCTAAAACCAATATTTTTATATTAAGAGAGTTTTCTGACTGTACTTTTGTGGCAGAAGTGTGTTGTAGCAAACCTGTTTGAGTTGGAGGCTGCTGCTGAAAGCTTATTGTATGTTTTCTTGATTGGTCTGTATGCCTTGCTGTTGTGAAACTTGTTTTCTTGATTCCATCTAAACCCGGTGTTTACACCAGGCTGCTCTCCGCTCAGTGGCAGTTAGCAGTGCCCAGCATAGGCACAAATGCTTTCAAGTTAAAATTTCCCTTAGAAGACCTATCTCTGCAACCTTCTCCAGTCCTGCTGGTGCTCTACAAGCTCACGAGTTGCATGCAGAGCAGCATTGCCTTGTTAGATAACCGCAGCTCACACTAAGTATAGCACCCATTCTTCATCTGTTTGCTATCATCCCAGTCCAGTTAAATTCTTCCACTCTTCTCCCTAGTTAAGCACTTACTAAAAACCTGAAACCATGGATGGGCACTTTCCTGTTATCTCTGTGGCCAGCCTGCTGGACATGGGCATCCTGAGGCAATATAGCAATTGTCTCAATTGTCTCATGTATACTGACAGCCACTTAATCCTGAAAGAAACATGTTATTTGAGAGATGTAGTTACACTATGAAAATTGAGACACAACTCTCACATAATAACAAATCAAATGACAAGTAGGTTGTCAGCACATGCGCATTTTTCCTCATTAAATAATGTCTTGACACATAAACCCACATATGTGAAGGTACTCACAAGTAACTTAACAAAACCTCAGAGGCCTCCTGTATGCTGCCATCAGAAACCACATGCAAACAAAAGCAAATCAATATGAACCACTACACATAAAAATACACATATTAGTGTCTCCACCAACAAGCCCCTAAGGTGAAACACACCATTTAAACATCTTGGTCATAGGAGACTCCAATTGTGAGACACACAGATGCTCCCTGACCAGGTTGGATAAAGAGGGGATTGCAGTCGGTTGACTGTCAGGGGCCAGAATTCACCAGATCATGCAGGCACTCAGGTCACTCAACCTCAAGTACTGGTGTGACTCAGTCGTAGTTCATGTCGATGTGAATGACCTGAGATGTACCTCCCTGGACTATATGAAGAGAGACATGATGGAACTCTTTGAATACGTGTCACAGGTGGATATGAGCCTCACACTGAGCAACATTTTACCCTCACCAAGAATGACACCACAATACAAACAGAAAATGATTGACTTCTATAATTGGCTTAGCTACTGGTGTCATTCCAAGGGGGATCCAGTATTTGTCTGCGTGGAAAGACATGATCAACAGACCTCACTGATTTGCCAGAGATCATCTGCACCTATCACCCCTAGGCTTTTGAATGCTGGCCAAGGCATTAGCCACCCCAGTAGTGCCCTTTGCAGGCAGTGCCAAATGAACAGATCTACCAATGTCTAATGCCAAGCTGAAGGTACTACTGCTCAGTGCTAGGAGTCTTAACAAGAAACTGCACCCCTGGAAGCTCTCTTCACCCTGGCAAATGCTGACATCTGTGCAGTTACAGAGATGTTGTTCAAATATGTGGAAAACACCCCAGCAGTGCAAGGCTACAATGCCTATCACACATTCAAACTACCCCCTGAAAAGGAAAAAAAATGAAAGGAGGAGGTGTGTCCATTTAATCGTACCTCAAGAGTGGTCAAGCAGGATGACTCGCTTGAGATGTTCCTTGTCCAGCTGACCATAAGCAAAATCCCCCACCATATCATCACTAGTTACAGGTCCCCAACCATGAACCATGAGAACCACACTGCATACCTAAAGTTACTAGAATCACTTACCATTCAGCCCAACACACTATTCATGGGTGGCCTTAACTACCCCTTCATAAACTAGGAAACATACATGACCACTAGCATTCAGGCTCAGAGATTCCTGGACTTTGTCAAAGCAAATGCTCTGGAGCAGCTGGTCTGCACTCCCATTAGGGACGCAAATATCCTTGATGCAGTACTCACAAATATGGGGAAGCATTCAACCACCAGCATAATGTCCTTATTAGTAAGATCGGATCATAAATCAGTCTCCTTTGAAATAAATGTAACAGTAGAATCCCATCAAACCCTAAAACCCTAAAGAATTTTTCCAAGGCAAATCACCTTCTATTAAGTGATAGCATAGTTAATTTTAAAGCTACCCCTAACTCCGAAAACATGGAGACCTTTGCAGAAGTGTACACGAATGCCCTGTACAACCACTTAAACAACTGCATAGAAACGGCAGTACCTTAATGAATTAAACCCAGGTCTAATCAGAAAAACAAGGCACCCTTGTGGACCCCTCGCACAGATAGACTATACAACAGAAGGAAGAAATTCCTGTGTAGAAGTCAGAGGGAGGGAGCACAACAGAAACAAAAATCCCTCATTAGTCTCAAAAGGCAAATCAGGAAACTAGACAAGTCTTCAAAATCTAATCTGGAGCATTTCTCCCCGGGCCTCCGCTGAAAGCAGGCTCTGTGGAACCTAGTCGGACATTCCCGGTCAACAAATGTTAAATAAAATGTTAAAAAAAATAATTATGAGACTAAATAGCCTTCCAAACAAAGGATAACCTTAAAGCATTATTTAGGTATGTCCAAAATCTTAAGGGAAACACTCAACAATGTGCTGAGTTGGCTGTAGATGGCACTACCTATCCTCAGCCAGAAGACATAGCAAACCTCCTGGCCAATAAATTCAGCTCAGATTTTACCATCTCATCACCTCCAGTCACTAGCCATGAAATATCCCCCTACCATTCCTTTGCCTGTTATCATGAAAGAACGGGTTGTCACTGCACTCTGCAAAGCTAGAAACATGGCATCAATGGGCCCAGATGGAATTCCAGGGTGCCTATTACATAGCTTGAAACATGACTTAGCAGACCCACTTGGATCTCTGTTTAACCACAGTCTCAGAACAAGCTTTGTCCCAGTAGAGTGGAGAACAGCAGCAGTTATCCCTCTGCACAAGGGGAGACAATCAGTGGACCCAGGAAACTACTGAGCTATAAGTCTGACTAGCCTCATATGCAAGGCTGTGGAAAGGATAATCATGGACCTGATTAACAACAACATAGGAAATTTCCAGATTCTAGACCCAACCCTGTTCAGATTTGTCAAGGGCAGGTCCCTTTGAGAATGTCACCAAGGCAATGGATGAGGGTAAGTCAGTGCATACCACCTACCTTGACCTGGCCAAGGCATTTGACACAATAACCCCCTATTTCACCAGATGGATAGCCAAATGGCTCACAGATAAGACACATGCTAGTAGAGTGGGGAATTCACATCCAGCAAGAAGCCAGTTACCAGTGGAGTACCATATGGCTTAGTGCTGGGCCCCCTCCTGTTTGAGATATACTTCTCAGATGTAAAGGCAAATGTAGATGGCTTTTGGCTGACCAAGCTTGCTGATTACTGCAAGTTGGGAGCAATCACTGACTCCCCAAATGATGTTGATATCCTACTGAAAGGACTGACACAGACTAATGACTGGTGTCAGAGCTATGGCCTCAAACTAAATGTGAAGAAGTGCATACTAATACCCTTTCGGAAATCAAATACCCCTCCAAACTGCAACATTGATTACACCCCCTTAACCGTGGACCCAGTGGCAAGAATTTGGATACTCAGATAGATAGTAATCTGAAGTTTTACCACCATGGGAAATCCTTCAATGTGGCTCAGTTTATAAGTGAGGGCATGGTGTCAAGATCTAAGGATGTCCACTGTACTTGGCCCTCATCAGACAAACAATCAAGTACAATGCACCTTTTGGCATGTATCTCACCAGGCACCTGCAACAGTTGGAGCAACCTCAGAAGTTTTTCACCCAAAAAAATACAATGTATGACCAACATGTCATATGTGGAATGATTAAAAGCCTTATTGCTGTATTCAGTTTCTTACCAGTTACTGAGGGGTGATCTATGCCTGACCTACAAGGTAGTCTCTGACCCAATCCTAATGAAAATGTTGCATATTTACAAAACTAACTACATGAGGATTACCCATTCCAGGGATCTAAACCTAATCTCTGACATGAGTAGATCATGCTGGAGAGACAGATATGTGTCCCAGAGATTGCCCCTCCTCTGGGATAGGCTTCCTGTTCATGTGAAGCAGAGCCCTTCCCTGACCATCTTCAAGCACTATCTGGACCAATGGATGGGAAATCACAATTTCACTCCTGGGATAGCACCCATGTCCCTTATGGAGAGAGGCAGTCTTTAAATTTGTCAAAACCCTGCTTGCTGACCCTTGTTATCTTTCCTCTAAGGATAGAAAATTGGGGAAAATCTGGATAAAACTGGCTAGGCTTGTAAGGGCTCTTGAGTCATTAGCCTATTAATCTCCTGTGAACCTATGAACATAAATGTAAATATTTTGTGAACAACAAAAGCTATTAAAACTGTACAAATAGCAGTGTTGTCAGTAAGAAGTATTCTATATGGTGATAATATTAAGTTTATTCACAATCTTTCCATAAATACTATATTATAATGTACACAAGCCCACATTTTTTTTTTGTTAAACTTTCATAAACAAAGTGTCATATCTTGCAAACTGTACAGCTCAGACATACATTTGAGTTAACAGGATATAAGTTTTCTCGAGACAAAAAATTCCCCTGTAAAAGTATGTTTATTGAGATATTTACAGAAATATGAAAACATATGATTAATTGTTTAATAAACAATGTAAATAACACTGAATATATGTCAAGATGTGCAACTTACAGTGAGTATATCAGTGACAGCTTTCTTCAACAACATCTAAGGTTTCACCTGATGTTATATAAAAGTTTGTAAGTCACTTGTTTTTTTACATATTAAGTACATGTGGAGATTAGGGCAGCCACGGTGGTGCAGTCATTAGCATTGTCACTGCACAGCAAGAGGTTCTCCGGTTCGATCTTCGGCTGGGGTACCTTCTGTGCGGAGTCTGCATGTCCTCCCTGTCGTCGCATGGGTTTCCTCCGGTTGCTCCGATTTCCTCCCACATCCCAAAGACATGCTGTAGATGGATTGGACACTCTAAATTGGCCCTAGGCATGAGTGCTTACATGTGTGTCTTCCGTGGAAGGTTGAGCGCCGGGCTGGCAACTTGACACCTTAAAACTCTAATGCCATTCATGAGCGGACAGGTGATCTGCTGTGGCAACCCTAACTGGGAAAAGCCATAAGAAGTACATGTGGAGATTATGTTTATTTTCATAATCACTAATAAACAACTAGCAACATCTCAGGTATAGTTAAATATAAATGGACATTGTGAATTAATTTTTCTGTGTTCCACTATGGCATATGACACCATACCCCCCCCCCCCCAACAGCAACTAAACAAAAAAACTTCTCCAAAGTAGATTATAACCTCTTACAGGATGATATAAATAGCTTCATTGTACCTCGCCCCTCCGATGGTACTGGCAACTCTGATGAGCTCTGTACCAATGCTTTATACAAACACCTGTCTAACTGCATTGACTCAGCTGTACCTGATAGAACCAAAACAAGCTCCTCAAGGAAGAGCAAACCTGCCTGCTGGACAACTGCCATTACCAGGCTTTACAATAAGAGGAAGAAATTGCTGTCTAACAGTAAGAGGGAGTGAGCCCCAAACTGGAAACACTCCCTCCTCAGCTTAAATAAGCGAATAAGACTTCTTGTGGACTATGAATCCAAATTAGCTTCCTCAACTAAAGACCAACCGTAAGGCATTCTTTAGTTACATCTGTAACCTAAAAGGAAAGGCCCAGATCTGTGCTGAACTGGCAGTTAATGATACCAAATATACTGAGCCTGTGGACATAGCTAACCTGTTGGCTGACAGGTTCTGTGAAAATTTCACTCCCCTTTCCCTGCCACATGTCCCCCATGACATCCCAACCACCTGTCCCCTACCTTGTATCTCTAAGGAGGAGGTCATAAACACTCTCTCTAAGGCCAAAAACACAGCATATATGGTCTCATCTCATAAGTAAGGGTATTGCCTCCAGAAAAAAAAAGAAGTTATAACCTCCCTGTACTCTTCCCTCATCAGGCCAATAATTGAGTACAATGCCCCTTTTGGTATGTACCCTTCCAAGCACCTGCAGCAATTGGAGAGACCACAAAGGTTCCTCACAAGGAAATTTAAAGATCTTCAGAATCTGTCCTATGTGGATCACCTGAAACACTGTCACTTTATTCTGTTTCATACAGACTACTCAGAGGTGATCTCTGCCTTGCATACAAGGCAGTCTCTGACTCTGCTTTATTGGGAATGTTGCATCTCTGTAAGTCAAATCGTACATGGGTTACTCACTCTAAAGACCTTAACCTGTTATGTGACATTAATAGAACCTGCTGGAGGGACAGATTTGTCTCCCAGAGGTTACCATACCTTTGGAACAGACTCCCACTTCATGTCAAACAAAGCACCTCATTGACCCTCTTCAAATGCAGTCTGGACAATTGGATGGGTAACTGTAAATTCACCCCAGAGGTTTCACCTGTCTCCCTCTTGGACAGAGACAGTAGTTGCTGATCGTGGAAATAAGGGTAGAACTTGGCTGGGCTTGTAAGGGCCCTAGGGCCATTAGCCTAGTAACTTCCTATGATCCTGTGATCCTATGGTAAGTGAAAAGCTGTGATTAATTTCACTGTAGCAGGACATCCTAGATGAACAATCTTAGTGGCATTTTGTTATTAACTCCTTGGACTTTCTAATATTGCATATTATTAACTGGTTGTTGTTGTCTGTTTTTCGGCTTTTCCCGATAAGGGGTCACCACAGCAGAACTCCGGTCCACTAATGATTGGCAGTAGATTTTTACGAAACACCGAGGTGCCAGCTCGACGCCTAACCTTCAACGAAGGCACGCCCATTTACGCACGCATGTCTTTCGAATGCTACCCAACCGCGGGGAGGACATGCAGATTCCACACAGAAAGCACTCCCAAGCCCAGCCGAGAATCAAACGGGAGAACCTCTTGCTGTGAGGTAGCAATGCTACCGCCGTACCACCGCGGCTGACTGCATATTATTAACTGGTAAGTTATTTAATTAAATAAGCCAGATCCAAAAATTGTCTAGACACCATTAAGGAGTTATGGGATATAAAAATTATGTTACTATTGTTGCACTCTACATTTAGGTTTTGTTTGGGGAAATAAAAGACCTTTCTTATTCTCCGTGATGCTAGCTCTCTGCTGCACATTTGGGTAGACCTCTCTGCTTCCTGCTTAAGTCAGTGAACCCCTTACTGTCTGAAATTCTCAAGCTTCTTTGCTTGTTCTTTAATTTTTCAGGTTTATTTTACTACACTGTAGTTTATGACATCACCCATTTGTAGAATGACCAGTGGAGACAGAGATTATAAGTTATCAGTGGTTTATTGTACAGACAATATTCACCTGTGCACATTCATGACTTGCACATAACTGAACTTGCTTAACATTGTCCTCCCCCACATGCTTCCTTAACTGCAGTAGCTGTCAAGGTACAAACAATCCCTGTTCTACTCCATTTACTTACGTACACATCTTCCAGTTAGCTGTTCACTTCTTTCCCAGACTTATCCATGGCCTTAACCCATTCCCTCTAATGAAGCTCTGGAAGTTTGCACTGTAACTTCCAATCGGCAGAGCTTACGGTTTTGACGGAATCAAATTATATATTCTTCATCTTCATCATTGTTGCAGTAGCCGTAGCTATATTGGTTATATCCTGCCAAGGATATAATAGCCAGTCAGCTTCCAAAGCTTCAGAGCACCTTCCACACACCCAAACTGTCAAGCAGCTTGAACTGAGCTGACTAAAAGACAACTTTTGGTGCAAAGCCCTTCAGAGCTTTACTGCCACCAAAGAGTACACTCCTCTGGGGCTTTTGAGGACTGATGATCGGCTTGTCCTTTCCTTAGATGGGCAGATAAGTTCCCTTTGGGGAAAAAAGTTCCATTTTCTTATTTTTTTTTTTCTTATGTTTTATTATTTCCTCTTCAGGAAATTTATTTAAAAGCTAGGAGTGTTATATTTTAACAAATTGTCTCAAGATTGTAATGTACTTTTAAACGGAGCACTAATTGTTTCTGTCGGTTTAAAAGTAGTGTTATCTAACTGATAAACTGTTTTGTGTGGAGCAAGGCTTTCAGCCCCCCCCCCCCCCATTGTACCATCTCTTACTCATCTTACTATAAACCTCCCTCCCTATGTCTCCTTCATTCATCTATTTTAATGTCTGAACAGTTCATTTTGTGTCTTTGCTCCACCCACCTTCCTGCCAAGCATATAGCAAATTGACAAGTATATTACAGCATGGAGTGAACTGTTAAACCAGTTAAAACGGGGGAGGGGCAGATAGCTGAATACATAGACAGTAGCACTTCAGGGGCTGGAGGTGAAGAAACCATAGGCTTAAAGTGGAGTGAGGGGAAATTAGGTTGAGCAGGCTTTAGCACCTTTCATTCTAAAAGTATAACCTTTCCTTCAGTTTCTGCCACAGTTCCACTTTCTCACCTTGATTTGTGCTCAGTGACGAAGTCTTCTTACAGTCTGTCTTTAATCCATTTAGCTTTTGTCAAATTGTTTCAGAAGTCATCTAATCACATTTGCACCCAGAATGTGTACTGATTCTTTGTTTGTAATGTTATCCTATTATAACTGCGGTGATGTTACATTTCTTCCCCAGCTGTTTTGATGCATTCAGGTTCGTCTTTTCCCTGTATCGTCAGGCTGGATCTATAACTTTCATGCTGTTATGTCACTCCTTCTGGGAGAAGAGGAAAAATTGTGCTCCTTTGTCATTCTGGGTTTTGTTCCATTGATGAGCAACTATTCTGGCTTCTCCAGAGAAAGCATATTAATTATTCTGTTTTTTCCTACAGGTTTTATTATACTCTTCGTATACGAGATAACATTCTCTAGATAGATAAAGTAACATTTTGAAACAAAATTTACAGACTGCTGAGTTACAAAATACTGCGCTTTCAAATCATTTTAGTAATAAATGAAACTACCTACTTTTTCAGACTTTATTTCCAAAACAGTCCAAGCATTTATGTGGAATTTCTGGAAATTTAGCGGGATTCCAGTATAGTGGGTTTATCTACACATTTCAAGTGCTCTTGCTCTTCTAAGATACATTTGTATAAAAAGCATTTTGTGGGCCCCGTTATCATGCGTAACAGTGCACTCACGATTCCCAGCATGTCAGTAGATGTAGTACAACAATGTACTCAGGATTCCCAGCACATCAGTAGATGTAGTATAACAGTGAACTCAGGAGTACCAGCACATCAATAGATGTAGTATAACAGTGCACTCAAGATTCCCAGCACGTCAGTAGATGTAGTATAACAGTGCACTCAGGATTCCCAGCACGTCAATAGGTGTAGTATAACAGTGTACTCAGGATTCCCAGCACGTCAAGAGATGTAGTATAACAGTGCACTCAGGATTCCCAGCACGTCAGTAAATGTAGTATAACAGTGCACTCAGGATTCCAAGCACGTCAATAGATGTAGTATAACAGTGTACTCAGGATTCCCAGCATGTCGGTAGATATAGTATAACAGTGCACTCATGATTTCCAGCATGTCAATAGATATAGTATAACAGTGCACTCAGGATTCCTAGCACATCAATAGATGTAGTATAACAGTGTACTCAGGATTCCCAGCACGTCAATAGATGTAGTATAACAGTGTACTCAGGATTCCCAGCACATCAATAGATGTAGTGTAACAGCGTACCCAGGATTCCCAGCACATCAATAGATGTAGTATAACAGTGTACTCAGGATTCCCAGCACATCAATAGATGTAGTATAACAGTGCACTCAGGATTTCCAGCACGTCAGTAGATGTAGTATAATAGTGCACTTAGGATTCCCAGCACGTCAATAGATGTAGTATAACAGTGTACCCAAGATTCCCAGCACATCAATAGATGTAGTATAACAGTGTACTCAGGATTCCCAGCACATCAATAGATGTAGTATAACAGTGCACTCAGGATTCCCAGCACGTCAATAGATGTGGTATAACAGTGTAACCAGGATTCCCAGCACGTCAATAGATGTAGTATAACAGTGCACTCATGATTCCCAGCACGTCAGTAGATGTAGTATAATATTGCACTCAGGATTCCCAGCACGTCAGTAGATGTAGTATAACAGTGCAGTCTGGATTCCCAGCACATCAATAGATGTAGTATAACAGTGCACCCAGGATTCCCAGCACGTCAGTAGATGTAGTATAACAGTGAACTCAGGATTCCCAGCACATCAATAGATGTAGTATAACAGTGTACTCAGGATTCCCAGCATGTCAATAGATGTAGTATAACAGTGCACTCAGGATACCCAGCACGTCAGTAGATGTAGTATAACAGTGTACCCAGGATTCACAGCAAGTCAATAGATGTAGTATAACAGTGAACTCAGGATTCCCAGCATGTCAATAGATGTAGTATAACAGTGCACGTCAGTAGATGCAGTATAACAGTGAATTCAGGATTCCCAGCACATCAGTAGATGTAGTATAACAGTGCACTCAAGATTCGCAGCACGTCAATAAATGTAGTATAACAGTGCACTCAGGATTCCCAGCACGTCAAGAGATGTAGTATAACAGTGCACTCAGGATTCCCAGCACATCAGTAGATGCAGTATAACAGTGCACTCAGGTTTCCCAGCATGTCAATAAATGTAGTATAACAGTGCACTCAGGATTCCCAGCATGTCAATAGATGTAGCATAACAGTGCACTCAGGACTCCCAGCACATCAATAGAGGTAGTATAACAGTGCACTCAGGATTCCCAGCACATCAATAGATGTAGTATAACAGTGCACTCAGGATTCCCAGCATGTCAATAGATGTAGTATAACAGTGCACTCAGGATTCCCAGCACGTCAATAGATGTAGTATAACAGTGCACTCAGGATTTCCAGCACGTCAATAGATGTAGTATAACACTGCACTCAGGACTCCCAGCACGTCAATAGATGTAGTATAACAGTGTACTCAGGATTCCCAGCATGTCAATAGATGTAGTATAACAGTGCACTCAGGATTCCCAGCACGGCAATAGATGTAGTATAACACTGCACTCAGGACTCCCAGCACGTCAATAGATGTAGTATAACAGTGTACTCAGGATTTCAAGCACATCAATAGATGTAGTATAACAGTGCACTCAGGATTTCCAGCACGTCAATAGATGTAGTATAACAGTGTACTCAGGATTCCCAGCATGTCAATAGATGTAGTATAACAGTGCACTCAGGATTCCCAGCACGGCAATAGATGTAGTATAACACTGCACTCAGGACTCCCAGCATGTCAATAGATGTAGTATAACAGTGTACTCAGGATTCCAAGCACATCAATAGATGTAGTATAACAGTGCACTCAGGATTTCCAGCACGTCAATAGATGTAGTATAACAGTGTACTCAGGATTCCCAGCACGTCAATAGATGTAGTATAACAGTGCGCTCAGGATTCCCAGCACGGCAATAGATGTAGTATAACACTGCACTCAGGACTCCCAGCACGTCAATAGATGTAGTATAACAGTGTACTCAGGATTCTAAGCACATCAATAGATGTAGTATGACAATGCATTCAGGATTCCCAGCTCATCAATAGATGTAGCATAACAGTGCACTCAGGATTCCCAGCATGTCAATACATGTACTATAGTGGCACAGTGCTTGATATAGCTGCCTTATTGTTCCAGGTCTGTGGTGCATTCCTCAAATCCCTTCAGTTTTTTTTTTCAGTTTTCTGTGTACTGTGAGTCACACCCAAAACTTGCTGCTTGTCTAGCTATTCATATTCTTTCTATGTGCCTTATCAATGTGTGTGTGTGTGTGTGTGTGTGTGTGTGTGTGTGTGTGTGTGTGTGTGTGTGTGTGTGTGTGTGTGTGTGTGTGTGTGTGTGTGTGTGTGTGTGTGTGTGTTTGTGTGTGTGTGTGTGTGTGTGTGTGTGTGAGTGTGTCTATATATATATATGTATATATATATATGTATGCATGTTGATTACGTATGAATAAATCAATGAAATAAACCACTAAAGAAAAATGTCCTCATGCTGATTAACTGTGTAGGACAACAACAAAACACAATAACAATCAACAGAAAGCTCCAATCATAGAAGCATGGCTACAATTAGAACTTTAAGGAATGAGACTCGCACAAAAAGTAATAACTTTTAATATAAAACAAGAAAACAGTTAAGCACCTTCGCAAAACAAAATTTACTTCTTCAGACCAATACATCACACAAACCTAGTGAACTTTAAATACATACATCCCCAACCCGGTTCCATTCAGCACATTCCAAATCAACCAATGAGAGTGGAGCAAAATAACACACCCCTCTGACGCTATTAAAACATATATCATTTCCACATGCAAGAATAAAAATACAAGAATAAAAGTACATCATCTTGAATATTTAAACAAATATATAACATTTCTCATAGAAACAACTAAAAACATTAAGGAATGTTGCAACATAGGTTTATCTACAACCTCTTATGTTTCCTGGCCTTAAGGGCAGGATTGATAGATACATACTCATTCAAGCCTAAGCCCCGATGGGCTCTTAGTTTCAGAATCCACTGAAGTTCTACCCGTTCTGCCTCATTGATGATATCTCCCATCCTCAGCCCCTCTCTCAAAACTTCCAATACCATAAACTTAAATTCATGCCCCGGGCCTTTATCTATCATGTGTTTAGCCAAAGCACTGTAAATAAAACCCTTACATCCACAATACAGATGATCCCTAATACATTCTCGTAGGCATCTTTTAGTCTTGCCTACATAGAACAATCTACATAATGTGCAATGGGCTAAGTATACCAAATCCCTTGCACTGCAATCTGCTAGAACTCTCAACATATGTTTAGAGCCAGTAACAGGATGATCAAAAAACGTGGACACATATATAAAACTACAAAAGGAAGAACTATTAAATTTTCTGGTCCCAAATTCTTGTATACTGTCTTCTAATTGTCCCCTCCCCTTGAGATAACATAGCCTATACTTCAAGGATTTTTTGTTCTTACACCCAAACGTCAGTCTAGGTCCTACCAAAATGGCTATGTCCTTATCTACCTGGAGGATATGCCAATGCCTATTTATAATTTTCTTTATGTCCTTATCTTCACTAGAATACATCAGGCTAAAAGTCAATTCTTGGGAGTGTTCCTTTCCAGTAGAAGCAACCAATGAAGGGTCAGAAAAATATGGTTTTCCTGTGGAGTTCCTAAGTTGTTTAACTAAATCACATGTTGGGATTATTTCAAAGTCATTATATCCCTTTCACTTAAAATCCATCTTCAGCTGATCCAAATCAGTTTCAAAATCATCATTTCTATCAGCTAACCTAGAAGTTCTTATAGCTTGGCCTCTAAGCACATACATGCTTAGGATGCCTGCTAGTGCGATGGCCATAAGCGGGATGGTAACAATCCTTCCCATACTTTTTGGTATGAAATACGCTTTCTGAATCCTTAATCATTCTTACATCTAAATAATCAATTTGATTACTTGAGTGGGTCTCTGTAAACTACAAAAAAGTACTACTACTGTTTGACTAGGTCACAAAATCATGCAGCTGAATCTCATCTCCCATCCACAGGAGAAACAAATCGTCTACAAAACAATGATAAAAATGTAAATTCCTCTTGTACAAGTCATGGCCTAACACAACTTCACTCTCCCATTCTGCTATAACCAAATTGGCATAGCTGTTGGCACAAAACATGCCTGCATATAGTATTGGTCATCCTTAAAGTTCTAACCATAGCTGTGTTTCTGTGATTGGGGCTTTCTGTCTATTGCTATTGGTTTTCAATGAAATAAACTAGTGACGATCACTTAGTTAATCACAGTGCTTCGAAATGCATTGATTGATAATTACAAATAAATCAGATCTGCTCCCATAACAAAAGCAGTCCAAGACTCCCTAGACTCTTTAGCTGGGAAAGACTGCTTGAAAACATTTATCTGCAAACTGTAAACAGATCTACACTTGAAACAGTTACACTCATAACAGTTACACTTGTAACAGTTACTATCTCCAAGACAAAGACAGCAATTGCTTCACAAACTATATTCAGCACACTGCAGGAACAGTAACACAAACAAGACTTGCTTTATGTGTGGGTCTGCCCCCCAGCCCCTTAATTATTTCTTTACATTTTCTTTGCTATCTTTGCCCTTTCTGCCTGGCAATTATCAGCCCCATCCAAGAAAATGATCCATTCATTTCTTCATCACCAAAGGAGAGTTTTGGCCATGAGGGGCCATCTGTTTAGGCAGCTATCATGGGTATATTAAGGATTTCTTCTTAATGAAACCATAAGTCCCCATGCATGCACGCAGAGCCATACAAGAAAAGGGGCATTCGCTGGGCTGTCTGCACCAAACATCTCCTCACTTCTACAAGGGGAATTATTAGCAAGTAGCAATCTCAACCATCCTCAAAACATCTGAAGTGTTTTTTGTGGTCTCTGCCAGAGAAACTGCACCATCTCGGTGTGCACCCTGAACACCCACAACCCTCCACTCCTTTTTTTAAAGATAACCATGCCAAGTCCCTTCACTCCTCCATTAAAGAGGCGGCTAAGTGAAGCAAGGTCACCTCAGTCGCAGGTAGAGCTCTATTCTTTTGTGGCAAGGAGTCTGGATTTATTCCCTTACTTCCATATAACTCCAGAGTAACACAACCATGACACAAGAAAAATATCCACTAACAAAGAATACTTGAGGAAACAACTTTCAATCACTGATTTATCTGAGTAATTTAATCTATGACAAATATTAACAGTCATACCTCGCAACCTCTTTGTGCAAGTATTCTGGGCAGGCAAAATCAAAAATAAATGGGGACACAAGATCAAAGATGGTTAACGATTTTAAAATATTGCTCTTATAAACTCTGTTGCTAGAATAACATGTTAACATGTTTTGTATTAGAATGTATTTTTAGAAGAATATAAAGTCTGAAGCTGAAATGTCTGTCACTATTTTGTGACTTTAATCCTCAAAGATTTGCCAGAAAAACACACATTTTAACAGGAAGAGACTAAACATATGAGGCAAAAATCTAGACATTCTGTAAAATTCTGGACAGGTGAGAGGCATATTAACAGTGCACACATAAGTTAAATAACTGAGCACTTGATCAAAAAGTGCTACCAAATGTGTATACACACATGCTCACATATATGTGTATAAGTGTTTCTGGGTTGTTTGTTTTCCCCTGCAGATCTTCAAGTAACTGAATACTTGAGATTCTGGCTTCGAGCTTGTAAATTTTGAGCTTTTAGTAATTCGATCTTCTGAAGAACTATATATATATATATATATATATATATATATATATATATATATATATATATATATATTCATAGATGAGTACTAGACTAACTGTTGTGAAGGACCATTTCAAGCCCAGCTAATAACCTGAGTTTCAAACCAAAACTTGTACACTGTGTCTATGAGATGAAGTCCTGAACCATTATGCCAAGCCCTTTGTTCCTGTGACTTGTGATGCGGCTGAAAAGGATACAAGTGAGAGATCAGTTCACTTTGTCACCTTCGTGCCTTCCTGGATAACAAATAAATAAATTAAACATTTTAAAAATTAAATGGAGTGGATGCACTGAGGGTTGTTGACCTTTATCAAGCTGTTGTCAGTTTATCCCTGGAGTCCTAGGTCACTGTTGCCTTCTGGGGAATGCTGCAGCTATCAGAGGACATTGCTGAATGCCATTCCCTTCAGTTAGATGACAAGCATTATAGAGTCCTGTACATACCTCTCAACTGGCAGACATTTAAAACATGAACAAGGCTCTTGAAAAGTAGAAATATCCAGCTAAAAATGTAGACATTTAATTAGCATAAAGTCTGAATATCAAATAGCACAGTAGGAATGTGGGACAGTATTCAAAAAGATGTTTAAAAAACAGAGAATGACAACAGTGATAGAAAAATATATGCAATTTATTTATTTAACATTTGTTTACTGGGAAAGTCCAACTTGGAACAAAGCCAATTTTCAGTGGCGGCTGAGGGAAAAATGTTACAGATGCATGTCTTTGTAACATGGGAAGAAACCGGAGCATTTGGAGAAAACCTACATGGATGCAGAGAGGACATGCTAACTCCACACAGAAGGCACCCCAGCCAAGAATCAAACTGGAAAACCTCTTGCTGTGAGGCGACAACGCAACTGCTGCACCACTGGCGCCATCTGTATCAAAGAAATACTGTAAAATATGTAGATTTTAATCACCTGTATTGCAAAATTCTACCTTATAAGGTCATTTATTTGTGCTTCAGGAAAAGGAAGATGTAAGATGTGCATTGTCTTTGTTTAGACTATTGTTGCCACTTTTTCTGCATACTAGACATCTTCAAAGAACACTTGTGATGAGGAGGATTCAGGAGATTGTGTGAAAGGGTAAATTAAGCCTACAAATAGGGGTATACCTCCAAAAATAGGGACAACCTGTACAGGGGTATATCTGAACTAAAAAAAAGAATGTTCACCCAAAATAGGGAGAGTTGAGAGGTCTGGCACTGTATAGGAGGGGATTTCTGATTCTTTATAAGTATTTAGTTCATCACTCCATCAAAAATTCGTTCTCTTTAGGGGCTTTCCATGGCATCAGCATTTGTCAGCATAGTAGCATGTCATGCTAAGCTGTAGTGTCTTACTTGCTCACTGATTTTTTAATCATTAGTTTTTCTAGTTGAGTTTAAATAAAGGACTAACACTAAGATACAGGATGCTGTTTTATTTCTTTTTGACAGAAGTCTATGGATGTAAATTCGTGTCATGCAGAAAATGTTAATAGACAAAAGGGAATGACTGCAAACTTGCCTGCATCTTCCAAGGTAGCACCATCCTGTGCGCCAGCAGCAACATTAATATCACCAAGTGATTCAAGCTGCAAAGCAGCAGCAAATGAGGAATCATCAACAATGGACAGAGCTGGGAGCCCCGCGCACGCTGAAATGGCCAGACTGCCTTTAATTCGACAAACAGTGCAGAGTGAGCAGCAAGGGGACACAAAGGACACGGGGGTCTACTCAGTCAGTTCAACAACTGTATCTCCATTATGCAGTGTGACAACAATAAGCTTGAAGCAGATCTCAGTGCCAGTGACTGGGTTAGCCTCACCATTAAGGACAACTAATAAACTTCTTACAGCCAGGCCATCCCCACAGACTTTAGAAGATGCAGGAGAACAACACAGCCATGCTGAAGACATGGCTAAGGTGGGTGTGGCCAGCATCTGTTATTTGTATGGTAATTGACTAGTAATGGTATTAGAAGTGGTAGTATATATTTTTTATTATTTGCAAAGAAAGGCCAGCATATTACAGTGTAAACCTGGCAGACTTTAATCTGTTATGGTAATGGTATGACTACATAGCATAGAGGGGTAAAGCTATGACTATGACCCAAACTGACCAAAGATATTCAACGAATACACTGCCTTACTGGCATATGGGTAGTAGTAGTGCCCTGCTACCCTCCTTCTGACAGTGTGCCAAACCTCAGTGAACCTCCCACTGCCTGTCTGTGGCTGTGATGGACCAATCACCTGGCAGTACAAGAACTGCATTTCAGACCCACAAACAGAGCCCTTTCAGTTTTCTAGTGCCATAGTAGAGGTATCTCTCAGAAGATTGCTCCTTACTCTGGACCTATTCAGCTGCTGAGCTCATATAAGAAACCCTTTTGCGTTTTATTTCCTCCCTCTGCCCTTTTCTCTTAGTGCTTGAATAGTGAATTCTGCTGCTTTGATTGATAGTTTTTTTCCAATGGAAAACTGTAAATACTAGGGGTTTTACTTTTCCTGCAGTATAAGAATTATACTGTTTATTTAAGATGATTGAGTTTATTTTGGTTTTTAACCCTTTGAATGTATTTTATGGCCATTAGTGAATGTTTAACTGAGTTTCTGTACTAAGGCTGTTCTCATTGCCTCACGCTGCCAGAGCTGGGACTTCATTACATATGTTATTTCCTTTGATTAACAGCTTCATTTGACAGTTTTAACAGGAAAACCTGCTATTTTGTATTTTTTCTTTGGATTTATGATTATCTGAGGTGACTGAGTAGGTCTACAGCATTTTAAACAAATGTCATTTAAATTGTGGTTTTGGCACCATTTTGCATATTAAACATTTCTGACAGGAATTTTTCATAAGTTTATACTTTTTTAATCATTTGGGGCTGAAACTAGCCTTTG
This sequence comes from Protopterus annectens, assembly GCF_019279795.1. Classification (NCBI taxonomy): domain Eukaryota; kingdom Metazoa; phylum Chordata; order Ceratodontiformes; family Protopteridae; genus Protopterus; species Protopterus annectens. The sequence goes on from NC_056751.1 coordinate 758,034,915, forward strand.
TTTATTTTCTAATTGGGGACTTCTATGACATGTATTTTGTGCTTTGATCTATGTTACTGAAATTACTGTCACTGTACTTATTGCAATATTTAGAATACTATCCTTGCAAAAATAGTCTTTGAATTGCTGTTTACAGAAAGAATAGTAGGTTGTGTCCATTTTTTACTGAGTCGACCGTACAACTGGTATTTGGTATTGATCTGGCTTTTTATCCCCTTACTTAAATGGACTTGGATTTGGTGCCCCCACACCTATCATCTACCCCTTGTGCACCTAAAAAAAACAATAAATCAAGAAATATGCCTCAGCCTATGGCTTGTGATTCTGAAGTAGCCTTGGACTCACTATCTGACCACTTGACTTATTTTGCCTCCAGGTCCTCTGGTGTGGTGTTATTACCACAACTGTGCATGACACAAGGGTCAGAAACATCCTCAGGGGCTGTAACATTGCCTGATTCAAGTATGGCAGAACCAAACTCTTTAGTTACGGTGAAGTCAAGGGTGCAGAAAATGTTGCATTGTTGATATGAGGAGTGTCCACTAAAGTAGTGCATACAAAAAAAGAGACAGAAGACCCACCATTTTGCAGGGCAACTGTCTCTGGCTGGGTTTTCCCTGAGTTGGTGGGTATGGCTAGCTCCATTCTTCAGGCAGTTGATTGCAGGGTGCAAACCCAGGTTATGAGTAATGCCACCCCCTTTCAACCACCCAATAATTCTGATTTTGAAGGGATCTAGACTCTTAAGATTTTGGAAGCATCCAAGTCTGATCATTCAGTTTCCTCTGAGGCAAATAGGCATAGAAACCAAAACAGATGACCTGATGTTGTAAATTTTCATTCTGTCCTCAACTTATGGGTTTGGATCTGATCCCCCAGGTCTGACTCAGCCATTGCTAAAGCTTGTGGCAACCAAAAACTCTTGAGCTTCTCCCTTATCCACAATGCACCAACCTCAAGTATCTCAGGTCTCATTTGCTGCTCTATGTGTAAGACATGGTGACCATTACTCTTCAGCAATCAAAGAAAAGACCTTCCCATCTGACCTCCCCTTTGGATCCTAAAGGAGAAGGTCTAAACTATTGGATCAGACCTCAACCTTGGATCCAAAGCAAAAAAAAAAAAAAGAGAGAGATATTTATCAGATCCATCCATAACATCGGATCCAAAACTAACAAAGAAAGATTTGCTGGATCTGACTTCTTTGTATCAGATGCAAAAATCATCTGATTCAGCTTTCAATATCTCTTACCTCCCAATGACCAGATACTTGCCTTTGGTGGACCCAGTTCCCTCCAGGGTTCCTTCCCCCTTTTTGGAGAGACCTAGGTCCCCTTCGGTAATTTCCACTCACTCTTCAAGAAATCTAATGGAAGAAGATGTGGAGAGATTGGTGAGAAGAATTATCATGGTGCAGTTTCACAGGTGTTTCATTGGTTCCTACCACTATGGGTCAGGAGGTTCAATCTTCCACTACACCCCCCACCAGTTCCTCCTCTGACTCCTTCCATAGTCTCAGAGTCCTTGGATCCAAGCTGCCCAGATCCGTCTGCCTTGGATCTGAGGAAAAGGGTCTGAACACTTTGGTTCAGTCAGATCCAGTGGCGGAACTGAGGCAGCTCTGTCAGATCTGAGGTGCTGGAGTCGACTCTGAAGTTATCAGAGCCATTCCTGTGCCTTGGAGCCTTGCCACAGGTTAGTTTGGCTCCAGCTTTTCCCTCGGGGATTGTCCTCAGAGCAGGGAGGGACATTGGTCCAAAAGCTTGCCTTTTCGGATATGAGATTCTGTCCTTCTCTGGGGAGATCTGATTTTGAGACCATGTTGAGACCATTGTCTACCTCAGGAACACAGATGACTCCTACCCCTTCAGGTCCTCAATCTGCAACCTTGACATCTCTGCGCTTGGAACCCCAGACTTTCCAACAGGGTGTCCTGACTTCTTCTGATACCTCTCCAGAGAATTCCACTGAGGAGGTTCCTAAAAAGGAAGCACTTGGACTCCCCAAAGGAGTGTATCACAGAAGATACAGACCTTGATGAAGGTGAAGGGTCTCCACAGTCACCTCCTTAAGTTGTCTCATTTGGAGACATCCTTGAAATCCTAAAAAGAGAGAGGTGGTTGGTATCCAGTAACCCTTCATCTGAAGAGTCTGTATTCCTGGAGGCTTTCGGTACTAGCCCATCTACCTCCTGGGTGACACCACCCACCAACGAACTCATTGAGTTGATCTCTTGGCGGGCATGGAAGTATTCTGATACCATTGAACCAATACTTCAGAGACCTGACAGAGTTATGGCAGCACCAGAGGACAAGCAGTTTTGTACAAAAGGGGTGCTTGATGCCATGGTCATGGTGGCAGCCACTAAGAAGGAACTTACTGAGGAGACAAGGAGTCTCAGGAAACGGACAGCATATCTCTCAGCCTGGAAACATCAAAAATCTGGACAAAGGCCCATGAAAATAGTTACAAATCTGTACACTGATTAACATAAAATGTGCATACATAGTAATGTAACCCCACCCACTCCAGTGGAATTGTGGGATACTAACTTTCAAACACAAACTGAAGAACAGACAACAAAAATATGGCCCCAGAGCCCAGACCCTATAGTAAATGGTAACCATTTTCTTAAATGCGTAGCAATCATAACTCTCAACCTTCCATCTCCAAAATGTGCAACAATGCCTCTCATAATGTGGAACAAGTGGGCAAAATGTGGAACACTTACTAACAGTTTATTAACAAATTCAACTAGGGATGTCATGGCATGGTTTAAATGTGCTATTTTTTACTTATAAAAAAGTTTTTATTGCTGAATTAATATGATTCGGTATAATTTATCATGGATATTAGTTTAACAATTCCTATAAATAAATGTGTGACTGACCTTTTCAATGTGGAACAATATGGAACATGGAGAGTTTAAGACTCCAAATGGGGAATGTTCATTCTAATAAGGGGTACTTGAGAGGTTTGCTTTTACTTGACGCAGCTGGGAACTTTCTGAATATTAGATAATAAGACACCATGAGTCATATCCCTTTTTACAAGACCACAACTTCAAGATCATATATTGTATTTGTAACTTGTCAAGGAAAGACAAACGGCATTTTTTCCTAAAATCAAGCAGTAAGAGGAAAGCATAACATTGGTTGCTGTAGCCAGCACTGCTCTCATATCCAACATCATATAAATAAACTGATATTTTTTCTGAGGTCAGTAACACTTCTGGTAACCAGCCAGTCACAGCAGCTGGTAGATTTTTCTATAGTATCAAAAGCAATAATTGATAAAAAAATATTGACCAGAGAAATGGCAATCATGACAACAGAAAGCAGAAGAAGTCATCGGGTATGTTAGTAAGCTGCAGACTGGTACAATATCTAGCACTTTGTTTAGGGTAGTTAAAAGTGAAGAAACTAGTTCTGCTTCGATATCTTTGTATCTCGAACACACCCTTAGTGGTAAATCCCATAGATACATTATGTATGTATTATGACAATACATAGCAGCATGTGCAGTTCGTTACATTGTTACTAAATCCAGTTCTATGCCATTTATGTTGCTTTTCATTTCTAGACAAAGTATTACTGCAGCACTAAACAAAGCATTTTCTAAAAAAACGAATATAGAAACCAAACCAAGATTCCTTCAGTCAGGCCAACAAATAAATCAATGGTTGTCTGTTATTACAACATTTTATCAAGTCAGATACTGCATATTAACTTCTTGGCAATTAAAATTTACAGGCATACAGAAAACACCCTCAGCTTGTCTAAGGCAAATGTCATCAACCAACTAGAATAACATGAAATCTCAGTCCTAGACTCCTATTCTCATGTCAGCAATTCAGAAAAGCAGAAGCTTGGCTTATTCATTATAAGCAGAGTGACTTGTCAGCAATTATATTCTATAAAATTAATTCCATACACGACTTTGAATGACTATTGTCATTCCCTATAAAATGCTGTCAGCAATGACAGTCAAAATGACAGACAGTCAATGGCAACTACAAATAAAGCAGCAACTTTCCAAAATGTCTTTACTGCTTAACTTTCCAAAATGTCTTTACTGCTTGCCAGCATGTTCATTTCGTAGTGCCTTGATGCTGAACTACTTTATACAGACAGATGCCTTATATTAACAATACGTTTTTGGATACCTTAAGGTGTTGCAAGGACATTACTAGGCAAAAACTCATTTGGTAACTATTTTAAAAGTGAAACACACACGCCATACATGACTGCACACAAACCCATGCATGCATATATACTCACACATGAGCACACACGTATATTGTATACAAATTCACATACACATATACATACACACACACACACACACACACACACACACACACACACACACACACACACACACACACACACACACACACACACACACACACACACCTACCTTTCCCCGTTAAGCAGCAACATCAGCTAACAATCTGTCTCTCTGTTAAGCGATGAATAAATCCACAGACTCTTGTCTCTCCATAGCAGTAAATAAGCAAAGCAAAGAATAAACAGCAGTGTGAACAAGGAACTAGTTCCTAATATAAAATACGCCCACTGTTAAGTAGCAGCAGTACCTTACTAATCACACACCTTTCTCCATTAAGAAGCAATATCAGCTAGCTATAAATCCATACACTGTTGTCTCTCTGTAGAAGTGAATAAGGAAAGCAAAACGCAGTGTCTGAGCGAACTTGAAGGAACTATTAGTTTGTAAAGTACAGCTAGGCTGAGCTAGCTACAAATTGTCTTGTCTCTCTGACCATTAAGCAGCAAAACAACAGCGACTGAGCAGCGTGAACTAGGAACTAGTTCCTAATGTAAAGTACATCTACTGTAGTAGCTATGAATCAATTGTCTTGTCTCTCCATTAAGCAGCAATACCTTGCAAATGTAAAATACAGCTAGCTAGCTACAGACTCATACACCCCATTGTCTCTCAATTAAGCAGCAATACCTTACTAATGTAAAATACAGCACCGACTTGTCTTGCAGTATACACAGTGAATGCATCTGGCAGACAGCAAACTAGTGTGAACTATACCACATACCGGTCCGGTACCAAGAGTAGGAATTAAGCAAAACAGTCGCCAATGCCCGCCATACTCTTTTCTTTTGCCTTAAACCCAGGGTTAAAATTTAAGTTCTGTACGTGATGGCAAAAAAAAAAAAAGAACCTGGGAAATTCAGAAATTAAAGGGGCCATGCAGGAATTTGTGGCACCCCAATATTTTGCCCTCAAAACCAGCATTTACCGAGGAATTCAGTATGGTTGAGAGGTATGATGGACGGGTTTCAGAAGTGTGTCTGTGCTTCAGCAACCTTTGCCCTAAGGTCACTGAAATGTTTGGCAGATTTCACCAGGTTACAGAGAGACCTGATTAAGGAACTTTCTGACATCCTCTCAGGATCTGTTTCTGAAGAAGTACAAGCATCTGTGCCTTCTCAATTTCCAACTCTTCCATGAGGCTCGTTTCACACGTAGCTGAAGAAATCTCAAGGGCAGCAGGTTCAGGTGTTTTCATAAGGAGGCATGCCTGGATACGCTTATGTGATTTTGTGGAGCCCTTCAAGTCTTTGTTCATCAATGCTCCTTTTGACGGCACACCTTTGTTTAGGTCCAAGGTGAAAGACACATTATCCAGGTGAGAAAAGTACAGAAAGTCCCTGTCTGCTGTGGGTGTACATTTTTCTGCCACTCAAAGATCTTTTTCCAGGAATCAATGAGGTAGTGCAAAATGTGGTTTAAGAAGCCCCAGGGACCTTTCCAGGACACATGTGTAGATAGTTCCTCCAGGGGTAGATTAGGAACTCTAATGATAGATGCCACCCCCATGGCAGAGGTGGCCCACAAAACCAAGGTTCCAAAGATTCTTTCTTTGGCAGACCCTTCCAGCAGTCCTGAAAGGAGGCCCAGTTGGCCTCCTCCGGAGGCAATCGGGGTCAACTATCCCTGCACCAGAGAGCTTGACTAGAAATAACAATAGATACTTGGGTGCAGAGGATCTTTTCCAGAGGTTATATAATACCATTTTCCCTTCCTCCTCCAACATCAAGAAAAATCCCCAGTGTTCCACCCAGTCAGAGAGAACATGCAGCAATTCAGGTTCAAAGGCTGCTAGAAAAAAAGAGTCATCCAAGAGGTCCTGCCAGACCAGATAGAATCCGGAACTTACTCAAAATTCTTTTTAGTGCCAAAGAAAACAGGGGACTGGATACCAATTCTGGATCTCAGCAACTTAAACAAGTCATATAAAACAACCAATGGCCAGTAAAATCACAGAATTTATTCCAAAAGACTCTTGTGCTTTGGCAAACAACTGCCTTCAAACATTCAAATAATTTCACATCTTATATAGCACTCATAAAACATAATAATTCAATTATCCAATCAAATAATTAAATTTAATTAAATTAAATTAAAAATCTCCAGTTGCATTCCACATTTAAGCCAGTGGGGGTCAGTGTACATTATTTAAGAATAAAAAGTGTTTCTTTATAAAGCAACCTTCTCTTTATGTCTAAATATTCAACACCTGGGACAATCTCTTCTAAAATAGTGCCTCCAAGAGCTTCAGGATTACTGCAATGACAACATTTAAAATGCGTAGCCAATGGACTACTTTCCTTTACATTCTTAATGTCCCTCACATGTTCTTGCAATCTGACTTTAAAGGGTTTTTTACTTTCCCCTGTGTAGAACAGGTTACAGGGACATTTTAAGGCATATACAATGCCCTCCATATAACAATAATATTTACCACTTGTTTAAAAGAAAAAAACGTTGATTCTGTCAAAACTGTTTACAAATATTTACAACTGGAACATCTCTCACATTTAAATGTACCTTTCAACATCACTTCCTTATGTAGATTGTCTACCGGTTTTATAAATTTACTATGTCCCGAATGCTCCTACCTCTTCTATAAAAAACCATTGGGGTAATACATAAACTGTACTTAAGTAATAATCCCCCAAAATATTTAGTAATATCAACAATCTGCTTACTAAAAACATCAAAAGTAATAACTACATAAACCTTCCTATGTATATGTCCCCCATCCCTATCACATTTAGTATTACTAGATCTAACCATAACATCGTTATGTGTATGAATTTCAGAATTTAATTTCTCCAGTGATTTCTTAACAGCCTCTTTATTATAGCCCCTATTTAAAAACATATTTACTGATGTTAAGTTGTCAATCTCGCCTTCATTCTTGCTGGATGGGTTCGGAGCCGATCCTCGGCTCCGACTCGGCACTTGCTTTAGCTCGAGAACTCCTTTTACCAGCTCGAGGCAACCCTATATCCCATGATGCAAGGCGGAACTACCCCAGATCTCGTTTGCCGCTTAGCGAAAGAGGTCTCCTTTGCCAGCTGAGGTAAGTTTTTCTTGGTGAAATAAGAAAAAGATTAGTTAGGGGTTTATTTTTCCCTTTTTAGTGTTAGTTAGTCTGTAGTTAGTTACAGCCCACCCTATTCCCTTGTTTTCAAACTTTTTATTACCTTTAATCTAAAGTTTTTTAGTCAGGCCTAATTCCCCATTGGTTATTCCCTTCCTGTGTGTTTGTGTAAGGGATTAATTTGTGTGTTTGTTGGGATTTGTTTGTGTTTCTTCCTCCTAGGATGTCAAAGGAAGGCAAGGTCTCAGGCTTCAAGAAGTGTGACCAGTGCTGTCAGAAAATGTCTCTGACAGACGGTCACACTTCTTGTGTTTATTGCCTGGGGCCTTTGCACCTGCAGGACTCCTGTGCTTTGTGTCATGCTTTTAGCCAGAGAGTCCTGCAGGAAAGGAGGAATAAGCTCATCCTCCGAGGCTTACTTAAGCCAGAAGGTTCTCCTCCTAAATCAGGGTCAGGAAAACCTTCTAAGCCACCGAAGGCTCAGGCTACAGTGTCCAAGCCTCCTCCGGTGGCTCCGGCTCCGTCGGAGCTGACATCGGCTCCGGCTGGAGCCGATACATCTTCTGTTCAAGTAGTGGGTTTGGCGCCGGCTGGCTCCGATACCCTGACTACTGTGGCCTTGTCGGCTCCGGCTGGAGCCGACACTTTATCCAGCATCGGAGCCGAGATATCCTCGGCTCCATCTGGAGTTCAAGGGACTTCGGCTCCGATGGCTTCGACCCGTAAGAGATCTCGGTCCCCTTCTATACTGAGTATCCACTCGGCTCCGGGGTCTCCTCTTTTGTCGGAGCGGAGCCATCGGAGCCGATCTTCGAGATCTTCCAGGCTGTCTGACCACGACTTAGAGAGGGTGGTAAGCAGGCTGTTGAAGTCTCAGGCACTAGCCCAAATTCTCCATAGCCCGTCTCAACAGACTTTGGCTATAGCCCCAATCCTTGAACTTCCTCCTCCGACTCCACACCAGAGTTCGGAGCCGGAGCTTCTCGGGACAGCGACTGTTTCGATGCCGGAACCGATACATCCTTCGGCTCCGTCGTCCTCGGCTCCGATCTCCTCCTTGAGACCTTCCTTGGAGGGATCCGGTCGTCGGGTTTCCACTGTCGGCTCCGAGGGGGCTAGTGGCATCGGACCCTTGTCCGACCCCGCTCTCCCTCTCGGGGCTTCAGCTTTGGTAAGCTCAGTGCCGACATCGGCTTCAGAGCCTTCTCTCTCTTTGGAGCCGGGCATTCCTGTTTCTTCGGAGCGGGGATATTCTGGCCTCCCAGGGAGAGGAGCCTTTGAGGTGATGAGGAGTGTCCTGGCCTCTGAGCCTGGTCAATGGTCCATCCCTCTAGCTCCTCCCTCATCAGTGCCTGCAGATGCCTCTTGCCAGCCTCTTGCTCACAGGCCCAGGGATCCATCGCCCCAGGTTTCCCCACTGGGAATTTCCTCCTCTTCGAGGTTTCTCCTGATCCTGCAGGGGAACCCCTCGAAGAGGACGTAAGAGGAAACACACAGACTCCCCTGAGTCTACTACATCTGATACCGACTTAGATGAGTCGGAGGGTTCCCACGGTCCCCCTCTGAGGATGTCTCCTTTTCAGACATCCTTGAGCTCCTCAAACTGAGGGGGAATTGGCCCTCCATTGACCCCTCCGAGGATGAGTCGGTATACCTGGAGGCTTTTGGATCCCGACCCTCCACCTCCTGGGTGTCTCCGCCTTTTGACCCACTTATGCAGGTAGTGGCTCAGAAGGCGTGGGCGGCTCCAGATTCTGTGGAACCTGTCCCCAGAAGACCATCCAAATTCATTACGGCCCCTTCGGACAAACAGTTCCTTTCCAAGGGTGTCTCTGTGGATGCTATGGTGGTGGCGGCCACTAAGAAGGAACTGGTGGATCCTTCAGTACCTGTCCATCCTCCTAACAAGGATTCTAGGACCATGGACAGGTATGGAAAGCGAATGTTTTCTTCAGCGACCTTTGCTATGCGTTCGCTGAATTATCTTTGTCACTTCACCAGGCTTCAACGAGATATTCTCAAAGAACTGGGTGAAGTAGTCCAGGATCCTTCTGCTGCTGGGGCTCAGGAAAAGATTGCCTCACAGCTTGCTATCCTGAATTCCATATCTAACTCCTCCATGCGGCTCATATCTTATGCGGCCGATGGAGCGAGCAGGGCCGCAGGCACAGGAGTTGCTCTTAGACGCCAAGCCTGGATGCGGCTGTGTAATTTTGCGAACCCCTTTAAGGCGTCCTTCACTAATACCCCCTTTGATGGTTCGGCTTTGTTCGGACCTCAGGTGAAGGATACCTTGACCAGGTGTGAGCAGGACGGTAAAACTCTTTCTGCCGTTGGAGTCCAATTTTCCACTCCTTCTAGACCATATCCCAAGGGTCAGAAGGGGGGAAGATGTGGTTCCGTAAAGCCCAAGGAGCTACACCGGACGCACGTGGTCAGTTTACCCCCAGAGGCAGAGGGGGTAACAATAATAGACGCCCTAGAGGCAGGGGGTCCTCAGAACCAGGGCAACAGGGAGTCTCTTCCTGAGAAGCCCTTTCAGCATCCCTGAGGTGTTGCCCGACTGTCCACCCTTGGAGGCAGTCGGGGGAAGGATTTCACTGTACCCAGTAGCCTGGCAATCCCTATCCCAAGAGAAGTGGGTACAGTCGATTATATCCGAGGGTTACAAAATCCCCTTGAAGGTTTCCCGACCTCTACAATCCCTTCCAGACATCTCACCCGGTCAAAGGGATTTGGCAGAACAGGAGGTTTCAAAACTCCTAGAAAAAAGAGCCGTCCAGACAGTGCCGGCAGACCAGGTAGGATCCGGCGTCTACTCAAGATTCTTTTTGGTCCCCAAAAGGACGGGAGATTGGAGACCAATATTAGACCTGAGCAATCTAAACAGATTTGTCAAGAAGGCAAGATTCTGGATGGTCACGCTTCAGTCCATTCTGCCCTTTCTGGGCAAGAACAACTGGATGTGCTCTATAGACCTTCAGGATGCGTACTATCACATAAAGATTCACAGACGCTCCAGAAGGTTTCTCCGCTTTCGACTAGGGACCAGTCATTACCAATTCAGAGCACTGCCCTTTGGCCTCACTTCAGCCCCCAGAGTGTTTACCAAGTGCATGGCAGTGGTCACGGCTCACCTGAGACGTCTAGGATTCCAGGTGTTTCCTTATTTGGACGACTGGCTCCTCTCGGCCACCACCAAGTGTCAGCTTCTTCAGTCCAGAGACTACACCCTACAGCTTTGCAGGAATTTGGGAATTTCAGTAAATTTCAAAAAATCTTCTCTGCTGCCTTGCCAATCTATCACCTTTATAGGCGCAGAATTAAACACCGTCAAAATGTTAGCCAGACTAACAGATCAAAGAATTCTGGACATCCAAAAATTTGTTCGGCTTCTGTTACAAAGCAACAAGATCAAAGCCAGATTTGTCCTGAAGGTTCTAGGTCTTATGGCTGCGCCATTGTTCTTCTACCACTGGCTCGCTTCCACATGCGTCTCCTGCAGTGGATGTTATTCACGCAGTGGTCGTACCACAATCTTCCGATGAGACACGAAATCTTAGTCACACAGTCGTGCAGGGCTCATCTGGGCTGGTGGATATCTTCCCCTCTTCTTCATCAGGGCCGACCCTTTATTCCCCCTCCTCCAGTTGCCACAGTCACTACGGATGCCTCTCTGATCGGGTGGGGGGGGCATTATCAGGGCAGGATGGTCCATGGGACGTGGCAACCCATAGAATACCATCTGCACATAAATGTCCTGGAGATGAGAGCAGTGCTTTTAACGTTGCAAGCCCTCGACGACTTTCTTCCCACGGGGACTATTGCAGTACAAACGGACAACATGTCCGTGGTCTGGTACATCAACAAACAGGGCGGAACCAGGTCCTATCCGTTATGTCGAGAAGCTCTCAGACTTTGGCAATGGGCGATCTCTTCTCAGCGGTTTCTGATAGCAACGCACATCCCCGGCAGGTCCAACCTATTGGCGGACAGGCTGAGCAGATCTATTCTGATGCCTCACAAGTGGTCTCTCAATCAATCTGTAGTGGATCAGATTTTTCTGAAGTGGGGCACTCCTTGTTGCGATCTTTTTGCTACCCCTCAAAACAACAAGTGCCCAGACTATTTCACTCTCTTTCCCCTTCCAGGCCAACCTCTGAGAGACTCTCTAATCCAGGATTGGCCGCAGGGACTTCTTTACGCTTTTCCTCCCTTTCCCTTGATTCCACAAGTCATTCAGAAAGCCACCGTTTTGAGAGCCAAATTGATCCTCATTGCTCCATATTGGCCTCGACAAATTTGGTTTCCGCCTCTGCATCGTCACCTTCTGGTGCAGCCCTGGCATCTGGACCCAGTTCCGGGTCTTTTGACCCACCAGTCGGGTCAGCAGCACCGGGCCATTCATTCTCTCAACCTCACTGCTTGGTTGCTCCACTTCCTTCCCTAGCCAGGCTACCAATGATTTCTGACTCAGTCAGAGACATTTTAGTGTCTTCTTTGAAGTCGTCCACTAGGACTATTTATGCTAGCAAGTGGCGACGTTTTTCTATTTGGGCAAGCTCCAGAAATATTGATCCCTTTACTGCTCCAGTACATTCTGTTTTAGATTTCCTAGCGGAGGTTTTTCATTCAGGATCCTCGTCATCTACAGTCAAAGTACAACTGGCGGCTATTTCCAAGTATCATGTTGGCTTGCATGACAATAACATTATGTCTCATAGATTATGCAAGGCCTTTTTGAGAGGAGTTTTTCTCCTAAAGCCACCTATAAAGCATCCTCCTCCGCAATGGGATCTAAACTTAATGTTGGCATCCTTGATACTACCTCCCTTTGAACCGTCTGCTTCATGTTCTTTGAAGTTATTGACTTGGAAAACTATATTTTTACTGGCTGTCACTTCTGCAAGAAGGGTTTCCGAGATTCAAGCTCTTTGCATTCGTTCACCTTATTTAGTTTTTCATAAGGACAGGGTATCATTAAGAACTAACCCTTCTTTTCTTCCCAAGGTTGTATCTCAAACCAATATTAATCAATCTACCAGTCTTTTTCCCTAACTATTCCGACAGAGCTGAACAGAAACTGCATTTTTTGGATGTCCATCGTCAGCTCAGATACTATTTGCATAGAACTAAACAGATCAGAAAATCGGACCAATTGTTTGTCTCCTATGCAGAAAACAGGATGGGTCTTCCAGTTTCTAAAGTGACCTTATCCAGATGGTTGACTTCCACCATTTCCTATGTGTACTCTCTCAGAGGCAAACAACTATCTTCTAAGCCAAAAGCACACTCGACCAGGAGTCTATCCACTTCTGCAGCTTTTCAGGATAGACTACCCATTGATACCATTTGTGCAGCAGCTACTTGGGCCACGCCTCATACCTTTGTCTCTCATTACAAGTTGGATTTGGCCTCCAGAGACAGGGCCAGTTTTGGTTCCACAGTTCTCAAGAGTCTGTTCCATTGAGCCACCTGGGATACAGGTGCTAGGGACGCGGTGTGGCCTAATGGTTAAGGTGTTTGCCTTACAAACACAAGGTGTAGGGTTTGAGTCTCACAAGAGATAATTGGCTAGTCTTACAATGGCTCACAAGGGCAGTTAGCCTAGTACTAACCTATGAACTATGAAACACAAGTGCCACAAAAGAGGTCTGATCATAACAATGAGATAGTGCACATTTGAAAGGATGACTGCATCAGTGTTTTGGGTTGGGAGGGTGGCCTAATGGTTAAGATGTTTGCCTTACAAACACAAGGTGCAGGGTTTGAGTCTCACAAGGGATAATTGGCTAGGCTTACAATGGCTCACAAGGGCAGTTAGCCTAGTACTAACCTATGAACCTATGAACCTATAAGAATGAAGGCAAGATTGACAACTTAACATTTAGAAGTTATGTACCTACCATAACGTTCCATGTTAGTTGTCTTCTCTCGCCTTCTTTCTTGCGTCCCTCCCTCCTTCCCCCTGGCCTGGACAGATCTTGGAGAGTTCCTTTTAGATTGTTTCCTCCTGAGCCTTGTTATGAGGACTTCTTTTAGGAACCTTTGTTCCTAATTATGTTAGGATAGTCTTTAGCAGGGTAGGTTAGCTGCCAAACGAGATCTGAGGTAGTTCCGCCTTGCATCATGGGATATAGGGTTGCCTCGAGCTGGTAAAAGGAGTTCTCGAGCTAAAGCAAGTGCAAATGGAGCCGAGGATCGGCTCCGAACCCATCCAGCAAGAAAGAAGGCGAGAGAAGACAACTAACATGGAACGTTATGGTAGGTACATAACTTCTAATTTCAGATATTTCTTTTTCTAATTCATTTTTGTCATTACACAACCTATGTACACATAGCATTTCCCCATAGGGGAGTGTTTCAAGTAAATGGGGGGGGGGGGTGACAACTCAAACTATGTAGAAAATGATCACTATCCTCAAAGGTTTGATGAACCCTGGTTTTGATTCTCCCATCTAATAAACCTTGTAGATGGACATCCAAAAACACTACAGAATTACCAAACTGTAGTCCATCAAATTTCAGATGAAATCTGTTATTATCCAAGTGTTGTAGTGGATAATATCTAATATATTATCTGTATTAGCTCAAAACCTCCGTTCCATATAAATATCAAGTCATCAATGAATCTATAGTATTTAACTACAAAATTCTGAACAAATGCATGTGTGTATAAATATTTCATTTCGAATAAACCCAAAACAAATTTGCATACATGGGGGCAAAATGTGTCCCCATAGCTGTGCCTTGTTGTTGTTGTGGCTTTCGGCTTTTCCCAGTTAAGGGTCGCCACAATGGAACTCCAGTCCGCTAATGATTGGCAGTAGACTTTTACGTGCTGAGTTGCCGGCCCTGATACACAACCTTCAACGAAGGTACGCCCATTCACGCATGTCTCCACACAGAAGACGCTCTAGCTGAGAATCGAACAGGACAACGTAATTGTTGATAAATATTATCAGAAAAGCAACAGTAATTATGGGTTAAACAAAAATATATCAGTTCTGTTATGTAGTTACTAACAGGACTATCTTCAAGATGGAATTTTAAAGCATCTACACCAAATTCATGACAAATACTACTATATAAACTTTCAACATCAGTAGTGATCCAATACATATCACTCTTCCAATTGAATCCATTAATCTTGTCTAAAATGTCCCATTCCACCAGACACCAGGAAGTTGAAGGAACATTCGAGGAGCAGAGGAAGAATGAAGAGGAAGCAATCTACAGATGAAGAGGGACATTATACAATCAGGAAAATGTGGATGCCCACTCACAAACATTAGTTTGGAACATTTCATGTAGGGACCTGACAGGGGCCAATCGGTAAGTTTTGGAGAAGGGACTATCTTTTATTCCCTCCCAACAAGCCAACCTGGCAGAGAGTATATTAGAGTTAAAATTGTTCCTTAGGAATTTGATGTTAAAAACTATATGCAAACATGAATCCAATAACTATGATGTGAACATATTTAAAAAAAACAAGTTCTTTTACCCCTCAGAATCATCCTATTTTGGATATTTTTAGTAAAATGTGTGAGTGTGATAGCACTGATTTATCAGAGAATACACATCAAAGAAAAGGGTTTGTTAATTTAACCTATGATGAACAACAAGCATTGAGAACTTTAGCAACTAATGCAAGTATAGTAATCAGACCTGCTGATAAAGGTGGTCCTCTGGTAATTATGGATAATGTTTTTTATTTTAATATCATCAAGGAGATACTAAGTGATGTGGCTAAGTATAGAGTTATTTCTATTAATGAGGTATTAGTTTTAAAATGGTTGGTGGTATGTTACATGAATGTCATGCTAAGGGAGCTATTATGAGTGAATTACTTGAATATTGTACAGTTGAGTCACCACTGATATCTATATTACAAGCATGCTGAAGATTCATAAGCTCCCTACTTTACCTCCCTTCAGACCTATATTGGCTTATGGAGCCATTGTCTATATATATAAAATAAATTAAGACCCGTTTTGAACCAATATAGGTTTGTATTGTTGGATACTCAGCATTTTTTACATGATTTATTCAAGCTAGTTAGTGAGAATTTTGTTCCCCCACATAGTTTAATTGTGTCACTGGATGTATAATCGTTGTTCACAGTTAGACCGGATGATGTGGGAATTAATATGACTAAGTTATTCCTCATTTATAATAGTACTTATAGAGAGAGAGAGGAGAATATAGATTTAATATGTCTTTTCTTAAAGATTGTTTTGGGATATAATGTATTTATTTTTGATGGCACCTACTATTTACAAACATCGGGCATAGCTATGAGCACTCTTTGTCAGTGTGATAATGTCCCAATGGAAATGTGATTGTATGTTTCAAGAAGAGATCTTTAAAAGACATGTACATTTTTATCACCAGTTTGTTGATGACCTGTTCCTTTTGTGGACAGATACTGTTCATGACTTATATAGTTTTTTTGATTATTTGCAAGGAACAACTACTTTCCTTAAATTCTCCATGACTTACTCTGCACATCGTGTGGAATATTTGGATACAGAGGTGCTTAGACCATCTGATAACAGTTGTAATACTTGACTCTTCCATGAAGAATGCCATAGAGTATCATATGTTCATAGAAATAGTATGCACCCAACCCATGTTTTCTGGAATGTTGTCAAGGGACAAGCTATGAGAGTATCTAGACTCCATGCCACATATAATGATTTTAATCAGGGGATAAATAAATTATGAAGAGATTTAATGAGTAGGGGACATGAGGAAAGGGAGATCCATGAGGGGATGACTTCTGCTAAAGCCTTAGGAGTATGAGAGATAAACCTTATTTCTCATTACCTTTGACATATGATCGATGTGATACCTTGAGTATCTCAATCACTTATAGTAGTGATATAGGAGCATTAAAGGGTATTATCACTAGACATTGGGCTGTTTTACAAACAAATGAGCAGAAGTACTGGGTGACCACCCCCAATTTCGTTATAGAAATAAGAAAATCTTTGAAATGGATGTAGTGTTACCTAACTGGATCTGTTACAGAACAAGTAGTGAATGAGGCATATGGCACTGTAAAATGCAGAAGTTGCAATTTTTGTGAACATATAGATGAGACTGGTGTGTTAAATCACCCTAATTTAAATAGAAGCATTCGCTTTTTTTCTAAGGGTGATTGTAATAGCGAACATCTAGTGTATTTAGCTTATTGCACAGAAAGTATTGTTTTTTTTACGTTGGAAAAAAACAGTCAGAAACATCAGCGTATTAGGGACCACCTATATTGTACCCGGAGCGGTACTGCATCTAGTGCCATTGGAAACATATGCAGTATGGGAAAGGACATGGTTTTAAGTTTTAATAATTGAGAATATAAGTTTAGGTAAACATTTGGGGAATTTAGTGCATGAAATGGAAAGAGTAGCTTTATAACGGATTTTTAAGTTAAGGGCTAACACTGGATCTGGATTGAATAATCATATTTCTTTAAGACCAACATTAAACGCCAGGAGGTTACAGCATTAATATCCAGATCTAGCGTGTGTATTTTAGGTAGACTGACCTGTTGTTCTATCCGCTTCTGGGAGACCATAGATGCATAATGCATTGATAAGTTGGTTTGTTTTGTTTAATTGATGATGTCACGTATATATAATTGTTTGATTGCAATGTTTTACTACGGTCTGATGAAGCTAGTTATACTAGCGAAAGCACTTGCCAATCAATAATAAACTAGTTGGATTTTATGCAACTGCAGTGTTATTTTTACTGAGTGTTTATCCTACAGCTGTGTTTTGTATCAGGTTATTTCATGTTTTCGTTTTTATTACTTGATCTGAAGTAGGCAGACTTCATTTGTCTGCAACCTGTGGGTATCGGATCCGACCTCGGATCCGAGCCGGCATTTCAAAAGCTTAGGCTCCGAGCTCCTAGCTCCTCCCTCTTACCCATAACCCCTTGCCAAGCCCTGACTGACCTCAGATTTCGTTTGCCGCTTTCAAGTTGCGACGGATTCCTTGAGCTCCTAGTGCAGATAAGTTTTCTGACAGGAAAATTTTGAAAAACTTTAACTTTTTTTAATTTAATTAGTAGAAGTGTTTGTGTTAGGCTTTCCTCTCTCTATCTTTTAATTTTTTCTCGGGTTTTGCGTAGTTTGTGTGTGTGTGTTTGTTTTAGGCCTGTTAGGGCTTAACATGTCTGAAGCCCATAAGGCAGTATTCTCTAAATGTACCGAGTGTGGCCATAAGCTGTCCCCAGCGGATGGCCACACTCGGTGCGTTAAATGCTTGGGGGTTGAACACCTGTCATCTGGTTGTACCATTTGTGCAGGGTTCAACCCCCGAGCTTTGAGGGAGCGGAGGTCGAAGCTGGTTCTGGCGGGACTTCTCCCTCCAGATACCGCCGCTTCTGCCCTTCTACACAGCAAGCAGTTGCTGTGGGCTCTCCTCCACCGGCTGGGACTCAACCTCCCTCTAAGATGCCGGAGGAGAGAGAGTCTTCTAGGGAGAGAGAAAAGGAGAGGCACAGGGAGAGGCACCACAAACGGAGAGCTGAAACCTCTAGTTCGGCTCCTCCGTCCAAGCGGGCCTCCCCTGTGCCTTCTAGCTTCCCTCCTCCTCGGCTCCACTCCCCTCGGTTCTCTCCTGGGCCCGAGGAGGAGGAGGCTAGCCCTTCAGCGAGGTCTCCGAGGTGGCTTTCTAGGTCCGCTTTGGTGGCCTCGACTAGATCTACCTTCTCCATGAGTGAAGCAGATATGGACCGGATGATGAGGAAATTCATCCAGGCCCAAATGCAAATGGGAGTGCTCCTAGCCCCCCCCATCCGGGTGGGGCTTTGACCCCACCGCCTTTGGCTCCTTCTCCGACCCACACCATGGGTTCGGAGCTGTCGGCGCCGGGCAGAGTTGGATCCGGGGGTGGGTCGGATCCGATAGGTCGGCGCACCTCGGATCCGTCCCATCCTTTGAGTGCTTCGGGTACTTCGGACCCGACCTCTCAGAGCCGAGGACCGAGCCTCGGATCCGAGGGAGCTGGTGTGTCTTTGGCCTCCGTCTAGGTCGGAGCACACCGGTCTCTCGGATCCGACGGTTTCGGCTCTGGCTCTGATCCGTGCGTCGGATCCGAGTGGGGGTCGGCTCTCGGGGTTTAGAGAAGCTGGCTCTCCCTCGGCCTTCGACGTAGTGGAAAGGGCACTGTTGAGGACGTCCGGACCCCCGGTCCCTGCCACGGCTCCATCCCGCACTCCCTTGCAGTTGGGCCAGGCTCCCACCAGCCGGTCCCAGGGACAGCCCGCCTCGATGTCCCAAGTAGTTCCCTTGGAACATCCAGCTGCGGAAGAGTACTCCTCGGACAGCCCCGATGAAGTACCTCGGGCGTAAGTGCAAGGAGGCACATGGACTCCCCGAGTCCGTTACCGAAGACACAGACTTGGATGAAGGGAAGGCTCCCCAAGATCACCCCTGAAGACGTCTCATTTGGAGACATTATGGAAATGTTAAGGATCAGGGGGGGGTGGTCTGCCCCCAAGGCTTCCTCAGACGAGTCTGTGTTCTTGGAGGCATTCGAGGCGGGCCCATCTACCTCTTGGGTGTCCCCTCCTGCCGACCCTCTGGTGGACCTTATATCCATCAGGCGTGGAAGGATCCGGACACCGTTGAGCCTGTACCCAAGCGTCCTGACCGTATCCTTTCCCTCCGGACCGCACTCACTGGAGCAAGGGCCCCAGTAGATGCCATGATGATGGCTGCAGCCACTAAGAGGGAATTGGCCCAGGAGAGTCCCTCTATGCATCCTCCGGGCAAGGAGTCCCGCTCGATGGATCGCATTGGGAAGCGAGTTTTCAGTTCAGCAACCTTCTCTTTGAGAGCTGAACTACATGGCACACGTCATCAGGATGCAGCGGGATCTGATTAAAGAATACGCTGCATCTCCCCCAGAGTCCATGTCGGGTGAGGACAAGCAGGTATACTCCACCCGAATGGCCACTCTTAGAGCAGTTTCTAACACATCTATGCGGCTACTTTCTCACGCTACCGAGGGAGCCGCTAGAGCCAGCGGAGCAGGCCTAGTCATGAGGCGGCAGGCCTGGCTCCGCCACTGTGATTTTGCAGAGCCCTTCAAGGCGACTTTTGCGAATGCCCCCTTTGATGGTTCTGCCTTGTTTGGCAAGAATGTTCGCGAAACATTGGTCCAGAGCGAAAAGGACAGGAAGACGCTGTCTGCCGTCGGAGTCCGCTTCTCAGCTCCCCAGAGGTCCTTCTCGAAGAACCAAAAGGGACAGAAGAAGATGTGGTTCCGGAAATCACAGCAGTCCCAACCTGCTCCGGATAACCAGTCCTCCCGTGGCAGAGGAGGACAGGGAGGTCGCCGTCCTAGAGGCAGGGGGGCTCCTAGAAACTTTGGGTCCAGAGAACCTTTCTCTGAGAGACCCACGCAGCAGCCCTGAAGGGTTGCCCGGCTGTCCGTCTCTGGAGGCAGTCGGGGGCGTTTCTCGAGGCACCTAACTTCTTGGGAGTCCATCACATCAGACCGTTGGGTGCTGCGTGATATCCAGAGGTTATACAATTCCCTGTACAAAGTTCCCAGATCTCGCAGCCTCCCAGATGTTCCACCCGACCAAAGGGAGGCAGCAGCTATCGAAATCGAACAGCTGCTAGGAAAAAGAGCCATCCAGTCGTCCCCAGATCAAACCGGGTCAGGGTTTTACTCCAGGTTCTTTTAGTGCCAAAGCGGGGAATTAAGACCAATCTTAGATCTTTCCCTGCTGAACCTGTCAGTAACCAAGCAAAAGTTCCGGATGGTCACCCTTCAATCTATACTCCCCCTCTTGAGGGAGAACGACTGGATGTGCTCCATCGACCTCAAGGACGCGTACTACCACATTCGCATGGACAGACGGTCCAGGAGGTTTCTTCGCTTCCGGCTGGGAGCCAGTCATTATCAGTTCAGGGTCCTCCCCTTTGGTCTCACCTCAGCTCCCAGGGTGTTCACCAAGGTTCTAGCGGTTGTAGCGGCCCACCTGAGGCTCCAGGGATTACAGGTCTTTCCGTACCTGGACGACTGGCTCCTGACGGCATCATCAAGGCATTGTCTGTGCTCAGCCAGGGACTACTTCCTTCGTTTAGCCTCAAGGCTGGGCATCACTGTCAACTGGGAGAAATCTTTACTACACCCCACACAAGTTATAGATTTCATAGGAGGAAGGCTAAACACCAGGTCAATGCGAGCCTTTCTCACCCCAGACAGAATTTCCAACCTGAAGTGTCATATCGCAGCGGTCCTGCAACCATTTCCGACAGCAGCTTCGGTCCTGAGGGCCCTAGGTTCGATGGCGGCAGCTATTCCGCTTCTTATTCATGCACGCTTACGCATGCGGGTTCTTCAATGGACCCTTCAGGTTCAGTGGTCCCCTCTCTGTTCCTCTCTGAACACTCCAATAGCGGTCAGCAAAGCATGCAAGAATTCCCTTCTTTGGTGGCTTCGTTCTCCGGAGCCTCTGACAGGGAGACCCTTTTGTGCAGCATTTCCCCGAGCCACAGTGACCACGGACGCTTCTTGCCTCGGGTGGGGGGGGGCATTCGGTGGGGAAGATTGTCCAAGGCACGTGGAACTCCACAGAGACTTCGTTGCATATAAATGTCCTGGAAATGAGGGCGGTGCTCCTAGCGTTGCAAGCACTTCACCACGTTCTTCCTTCAGGGACTATTGCGATTCAGACAGACAACATGTCGGTAGTCTGGTACATCAACAAACAGGGAGGAACCAGGTCCTATCCCCTTTGTCGAGAGGCCATGAGAGTCTGGGAATGGGCAATTTCCACCAAACGCTTTCTGATAGCAACGCACATTCCGGGAAAATCCAACATCCTTGCGGACAAACTCAGTCGCACCATTCTTTCTCCTCACGAGTGGTCTCTCAATCCTCAGGTAGTGAAGAAGATTTTTGCCGTTTGGGGGCAACCCTGTTGCGATCTTTTTGCCTCTCACTCAAACGCCAAATGCGACAATTTCTTCGCTCTGCTTCCCCCACCAGGGGAATCCCCGAGAGATGCGCTGGTGCATGCTTGGCCTCCCGGTCTTCTTTATGCTTACCCTCCACTTCCTCTGATGCAGAGGCTTCTGCAGAAAGCCAACAGTTTGGGGAGCAGAATGATTCTCATTGCCCCGTTCTGGCCTCGTCAACCCTGGTTCCCCTTTGTATGGTCTCACAAAGTGAATCCACCCTGGATTCTGGATCCGATCCCGGATCTCATCTCTCACCCTCTGGGAATTTCGGTTCCCGATCTACGCACCCTGAAATTGACAGCTTGGCTGCTCCAGTTCCATCCTTGATTAGGACTCCCGGTATCTCGTCACCGGTCAAGGCCATCCTAGTGGCAGCTCATAAACCTTCCACTAGGCAAGTTTATCGGAGTAAATGGAAGAGATTCTCTATTTGGGCGGTTCAGAAAAGTTTGGATCCTTTTTCAGCACCTATGTCAGCAGTGCTGGATTTTTTAACAGACCTCTTTCATCAAGGGGCAAGTTCTTCCACGATTAAGGTACAATTGGCAGCCATCTCTCATTATCACATTGGACATGAGACAGCTCCCCTCATGACGGCAAAATTGTGCAAAACCTTTCTTAAAGGGATTTTTTTGTTGAGGCCCCCAGTCAAAGAGATTGTACCACCTTGGGACCTATCTTTAGTTCTGCAAGCCCTTACTGCTCCTCCTTTCGAGCCCGCAGCTTCTACAGACCTAAAGTACCTTTCCTGGAAGACTGCCTTCTTAGTAGCTATCACTTCAGCCAGAAGAGTGTCTGAACTTCAGGCTCTATGCGTCAAGCCGCCTTACCTTTCTTTCTTTCCAGATAGGGTGTGCCTCAGGACCAATCCATCTTTTCTTCCAAAGGTCTCTTCAGAATCTAATATCAACCAATCAATCAACTTACCTGTGTTTTTTCCCAAATACTCAAACAAAGGAGAATACAAATTGCATTCTTTGGATGTGCATAGACAATTACGATTTTATATTCACAGAACAGCTGGTCACAGGCAATCAGATCAGCTGTTCGTCTCCTTTGCTAAATTTGCTTTGGGTAAAGCAGTCTCTAAAGTCACACTATCTAGGTGGATTGCTAATTGTATTCTGCAGGCTTATGACACTTCAGGTAGACCTGCTCCTCAGAGGGTTACGGCTCATTCTACTAGGGCAGTCTCCACGTCAGCCGCCTTTAAATCCCGTGTGTCATTGGATGATATCTGCGCGGCAGCCACTTGGGCCTCGCCACATACCTTTATTTCTCATTATAAGGTGGATGTTGTTTCCAGGGGAAGAGCATCCTTTGGCTCAGCGGTGCTCCGGAACATCCTTCCAGAACGGCCGCCCAAGATTCAGGTAGCTGGGGACTCTGTCCCACAGGTTGCAGACAAATGAAGTCTGCCTACTTCAGATTTAGAAGTTATGTACTCACCATAACGTTCCATCTGAGTAGGTGACTTCATTTGGATGCAACCACCCCCCCCTCCATCCCCCTGACCTTTAAACAGCGAGTATTATGCTTTGTTCAGTTACTGTAGTCAGTATTATAGAGGCAAACTCAATCTGAGGTCAGTCAGGGCTTGGCAAGGGGTTATGGGTAAGAGGGAGGAGCTAGGAGCTCAGAGCCTAAGCTTTTGAAATGCCGGCTCGGATCCGAGGTCGGATCCGATACCCACAGGTTGCATCCAAATGAAGTCACCTACTCAGATGGAACGTTATGGTGAGTACATAACTTCTAATTCCTGCACCATTCATTCTTTGGGATTTTTTTTCTCTTGTTCTTATAAAATGAATTAACTCAATGTTCTAGATGCTTGACAAAGTACTTTGAAAAAAAAGTATTTCACTAGCATTCCCGCTGCTGTGGTCTCTCAAACAGTGTGTACAGATATGTGTTTCTTCAAGTGTTTGTCCATAGTGTCCATCCCAATAAGTATTTACTGTCATCATTGTTATGCCTGCCACAGCTACAGCTTAATAGTGACTTATGTCTGTTCACATCAGTCCTTCCTTTCATGTTCTTCATGTTTTGTACATCTGTATAAAAACTGAAGTCTCAGTTGTATTTATGTGGTGGTATACACATGTGGGAATTGATTGCATGCAAATGTTACTCTGATATGTCTTATGTGTCTAGGTTCTGTGAAGCTTTTCTTATTCTAACCTCTCTGCGAATGTGATTTGCTTGGTAGGGATAACCTGCTTTACAAAGCAAAAATATATAAATAAATTACCAGTCTAATTAGTCTCCCTGTTACTCTCGTACAGTTATTTCTGCAGTACCTATGTATGCGTGTGGCGCAGTACTAAAAGTCTTACTAAAATCCCGGAGTACATTAGCCTTTCTGGTCTATCTGCTTGGTCACCCAGTCATAAAGCTGTGTTAAACTGGAATGGAAGGCATTTCTGCATGTTATCTTCTGGATTATATTGTTCCATGACTACTATTCCTCTTTAAGAATTTACTCCATAATCTGTACTAATACTGAAGTTTTAAGAATTTACTCCATAATCTGTACTAATACTGAAGTTTTAAGAATTTACTCCAAAATCTGTACTAATACTGAAGTATTAAGACTTTACTCCATAAACTGTACTAATACTGAAGTTTAGTATTCAGTTCAGTAAACAGTCGTCCATGGTTAAGAATTTTTATTTTATTATTTCTTCCATTAATTTGATATAAAGTAGAATATGAATACAATAAAATATAATTAAATATTTTGGTTGTACTTAATGGTTTATAAGGTAGCAGTCCTAAGCTTCAGGGCACTATTAATAGATATCCTATCATTCAGCCCTGGTTGAGATACTACATCTGAAGGCAACTACCACATTGATTCTTTATACTCCAGTGCTGTCTTCCCTATCTTATTGATATATATCTTCACCAAAAATACATTTCTTTAAACCGTTACAAACAACTTAATGTTTATAAAGGGCAATTTTGATATTTTTTTGTTTTAATATTATAAATGTCCTAATATGTTTATATAATTCTCACTCTGATTTTCCCTCATACAAGGCATCACATGTTAGACAGCTGGTAAGATATAAATTGATCTGATGTTGTCATTTCATTAATTCCTCAACTATTGGGTTCAGATCTGACCCTTAGATCTGACCCAGTCATTTTTTACAGCTCATGGAACACTGGAAACTCTTGAGCTTCTCTCTTACCCATAATGCACTAATGCCCTACCATACCTCAGATCTCATTTGCTCCTTTTGTGTTCGGATGTTGGTCACTGCTAGCTCTTGTGTTATAGCTAGTGTTTTATGAGTAATGCTAAAAATATCCTATTATAACTTCTTATATCATAGGAGGTTACTAGGCAAATGGCCCCAGAGCCCTTAATAGCCAAGTACAACCCCTGTTCCCAAGAATATTAAGGTATTAAGCAGAACTAAGTCAACAACTACTGCCCCTGTTTAAGAGAGACACAGGTGAAACTCCCAGGGTGAATTTGTGGTTTCCTAACCAATCATCCAAATTGCGCTTAAATAGGGTCAGCGAGGGGCTCTCCTTCACCTGAATTGGAATTTTGTCCCAGAGGAGAGGAAACCTCTGTGAGACATATCTGTCTCTCCAGCAAGTCCTGTTTATGTCACATACTAGGATGAGTTCCCTAGATAAGTGCATCTTACACTATTTGATTTACGAATGTGCAGCATTACAATTAGAGCAGGATCCGAGATTGCTTTAAGACCAAGGCAGAGGTCATCTCTGAGTAGTCTGTAAGACACAGATTATAGTGACACTGATTTCAGTCTGTCAGTGTACGACATATGCTGAAGACCCTTAATTTGCTTTGTAAGAAACCTTTGAGTTCTTTCCAGTTGCTGCAGGTGCCTGGTAAGGTACATACCAAAAGTAGCATTGTACTCTATTACTGGCCTGATGAGTGAGGAGCACAGAGGGGGTTATAACCTCTGTAATGCCCTTACTTATGAGGTGGATGATGTAGAATGCCTTTCTTACCACTGTGGAGACATGGTGGTCAAAGGAATGGTTGCTGTCAACCTGTGTGCCCAAATCTCTCACCACTGATTGCATGCTTAGGGTGTTGTTATTAATGTGGTAATCTGCAGGGACATTGCCCTTGCTGAAGGGTATGATAATGCATTTTTTGCATTGAGGTTTAGCATGACTTTGGCACCAATCATTTGTCTGTGTAAGTCCCTCTTGTAGGATGTTGACATCGTTTGGGGACTCAGTGACTGCAGCCAGTTTGCAATCATCAGCAAATTTTGTCAGCCATAGGCCTTTTGTTTTAGCCTGTATATCCGAGAAGTAGATTGTAAACAATAGGCGCCCCAGCACAGATCCCATGGAAACCCCACTGGTAATAGGTCTGCTGGTGGAAGTAAAGTCACCTATTTTGACTGTGTGAGTTCCATCTGTGAGGCAGTTTGCAACCTACTTGACAATATATGGGTTGATCTTCTAGCTGGGTAAGTTTATCAATGATGCCTGAATGGGGAATAGTATCAAAGGCCTTGGGCAGAACCACATTAGACATATGCATGGATTTGCCTTCATCCAAGGCTTTAGTGACTGTCTCAAAGAAGTCCACCAAGTTCAAGAGGCAGGATCTCCATTTAACAAAGCCAAACTGGGTCAGGTCAAGCATTTGGAGGTCTCCTATATCTTTGTTGATAAGGTCCATGATTATTCTTTCCATAGCCTTGCAGTTTATGTGTTGAGTATTTGGAGGTCTCCTATATCTTTGTTGATAAGGTCCATGATTATTCTTTCCATAGCCTTGCAGTTTATGTGTTGAGTATCTGGAGGTCTCCTATATCTTTGTTGATGAGGTCCAGGATTATTCTTTCCATAGCCTTGCAGTTTATGTGTTGAGTATCTGGAGGTCTCCTATATCTTTGTTGATGAGGTCCATGATTATTCTTTCCATAGCCTTGCAGTTTATGTGTTGAGTATCTGGAGGTCTCCTATATCTTTGTTGATGAGGTCCATGATTATTCTTTCCATAGCCTTGCAGTTTATGTGTTGAGTATCTGGAGGTCTCCTATATCTTTGTTGATAAGGTCCATGATTATTCTTTCCATAGCCTTGCAGTTTATGTGTTGAGTATCTGGAGGTCTCCTATATCTTTGTTGATGAGGTCCATGATTATTCTTTCCATAACCTTGCAGTTTATGTGTTGAGTATCTGGAGGTCTCCTATATCTTTGTTGATAAGGTCCATGATTATTCTTTCCATAACCTTGCAGTTTATGTGTTGAGTATCTGGAGGTCTCCTATATCTTTGTTGATGAGGTCCATGATTATTCTTTCCATAACCTTGCAGTTTATGTGTTGAGTATCTGGAGGTCTCCTATATCTTTGTTGATAAGGTCCATGATTATTCTTTCCATAGCCTTGCAGTTTATGTGTTGAGTATCTGGAGGTCTCCTATATCTTTGTTGATAAGGCCCATGATTATTCTTTCCATAGCCTTGCAGTTTATGTGTTGAGTATCTGGAGGTCTCCTATATCTTTGTTGATGAGGTCCATGATTATTCTTTCCATAACCTTGCAGTTTATGTGTTGAGTATCTGGAGGTCTCCTATATCTTTGTTGATGAGGTCCATGGTTATTCTTTCCATAGCCTTGCAGTTTATGTGTTGAGTATCTGGAGGTCTCCTATATCTTTGTTGATGAGGTCCATGATTATTCTTTCCATAGCCTTGCAGTTTATGTGTTGAGTATCTGGAGGTCTCCTATATCTTTGTTGATGAGGCCCATGATTATTCTTTCCATAGCCTTGCAGTTTATGTGTTGAGTATCTGGAGGTCTCCTATATCTTTGTTGATACGGTCCATGATTATTCTTTCCATAACCTTGCAGTTTATGTGTTGAGTATCTGGAGGTCTCCTATATCTTTGTTGATGAGGTCCATGATTATTCTTTCCATAACCTTGCAGTTTATGTGTTGAGTATCTGGAGGTCTCCTATATCTTTGTTGATAAGGTCCATGGTTATTCTTTCCATAGCCTTGCAGTTTATGTGTTGAGTATCTGGAGGTCTCCTATTTCTTTGTTGATAAGGTCCATGGTTATTCTTTCCATAGCCTTGCAGTTTATGTGTTGAGTATCTGGAGGTCTCCTATATCTTTGTTGATGAGGTCCATGATTATTCTTTCCATAGCCTTGCAGTTTATGTGTTGAGTATCTGGAGGTCTCCTATATCTTTGTTGATAAGGCCCTTGATTATTCTTTCCATAACCTTGCAGTTTATGTGTTGAGTATCTGGAGGTCTCCTATATCTTTGTTGATGAGGTCCATGATTATTCTTTCCATAGCCTTGCAGTTTATGTGTTGAGTATCTGGAGGTCTCCTATATCTTTGTTGATAAGGTCCATGATTATTCTTTCCATAGCCTTGCAGTTTATGTGTTGAGTATCTGGAGGTCTCCTATATCTTTGTTGATGAGGCCCATGATTATTCTTTCCATAGCCTTGCAGTTTATGTGTTGAGTATCTGGAGGTCTCCTATATCTTTGTTGATGAGGTCCATGGTTATTCTTTCCATAGCCTTGCAGTTTATGTGTTGAGTATCTGGAGGTCTCCTATATCTTTGTTGATGAGGCCCATGATTATTCTTTCCATAGCCTTGCAGTTTATGTGTTGAGTATCTGGAGGTCTCCTATATCTTTGTTGATGAGGTCCATGGTTATTCTTTCCATAGCCTTGCAGTTTATGTGTTGAGTATCTGGAGGTCTCCTATATCTTTGTTGATGAGGCCCATGATTATTCTTTCCAGAGCCTTGCAGTTTATGTGTTGAGTATCTGGAGGTCTCCTATATCTTTGTTGATAAGGTCCATGGTTATTCTTTCCATAGCCTTGCAGTTTATGTGTTGAGTATCTGGAGGTCTCCTATATCTTTGTTGATGAGGTCCATGATTATTCTTTCCATAACCTTGCAGTTTATGTGTTGAGTATCTGGAGGTCTCCTATATCTTTGTTGATAAGGTCCATGATTATTCTTTCCATAGCCTTGCAGTTTATGTGTTGAGTATCTGGAGGTCTCCTATATCTTTGTTGATGAGGTCCAGGATTATTCTTTCCATAGCCTTGCAGTTTATGTGTTGAGTATCTGGAGGTCTCCTATATCTTTGTTGATGAGGTCCATGATTATTCTTTCCATAGCCTTGCAGTTTATGTGTTGAGTATCTGGAGGTCTCCTATATCTTTGTTGATGAGGTCCATGATTATTCTTTCCATAGCCTTGCAGTTTATGTGTTGAGTATCTGGAGGTCTCCTATATCTTTGTTGATAAGGTCCATGATTATTCTTTCCATAGCCTTGCAGTTTATGTGTTGAGTATCTGGAGGTCTCCTATATCTTTGTTGATGAGGCCCATGATTATTCTTTCCATAGCCTTGCAGTTTATGTGTTGAGTATCTGGAGGTCTCCTATATCTTTGTTGATGAGGTCCATGATTATTCTTTCCATAGCCTTGCAGTTTATGTGTTGAGTATCTGGAGGTCTCCTATATCTTTGTTGATGAGGTCCATGATTATTCTTTCCATAGCCTTGCAGTTTATGTGTTGAGTATCTGGAGGTCTCCTATATCTTTGTTGATAAGGCCCTTGATTATTCTTTCCATAGCCTTGCAGTTTATGTGTTGAGTATCTGGAGGTCTCCTATATCTTTGTTGATACGGTCCATGATTATTCTTTCCAGAGCCTTGCAGTTTATGTGTTGAGTATCTGGAGGTCTCCTATATCTTTGTTGATGAGGCCCATGATTATTCTTTCCATAGCCTTGCAGTTTATGTGTTGAGTATCTGGAGGTCTCCTATATCTTTGTTGATGAGGTCCATGATTATTCTTTCCATAGCCTTGCAGTTTATGTGTTGAGTATCTGGAGGTCTCCTATATCTTTGTTGATGAGGTCCATGATTATTCTTTCCATAGCCTTGCAGTTTATGTGTTGAGTATCTGGAGGTCTCCTATATCTTTGTTGATAAGGTCCATGATTATTCTTTCCATAGCCTTGCAGTTTATGTGTTGAGTATCTGGAGGTCTCCTATATCTTTGTTGATAAGGTCCATGATTATTCTTTCCATAACCTTGCAGTTTATGTGTTGAGTATCTGGAGGTCTCCTATATCTTTGTTGATGAGGTCCATGATTATTCTTTCCATAGCCTTGCAGTTTATGTGTTGAGTATCTGGAGGTCTCCTATATCTTTGTTGATAAGGTCCATGATTATTCTTTCCATAACCTTGCAGTTTATGTGTTGAGTATCTGGAGGTCTCCTATATCTTTGTTGATGAGGTCCATGATTATTCTTTCCATAACCTTGCAGTTTATGTGTTGAGTATCTGGAGGTCTCCTATATCTTTGTTGATACGGTCCATGATTATTCTTTCCATAGCCTTGCAGTTTATGTGTTGAGTATCTGGAGGTCTCCTATATCTTTGTTGATGAGGCCCATGATTATTCTTTCCATAGCCTTGCAGTTTATGTGTTGAGTATCTGGAGGTCTCCTATATCTTTGTTGATCAGGTCCATGATTATTCTTTCCATAACCTTGCAGTTTATGTGTTGAGTATCTGGAGGTCTCCTATATCTTTGTTGATAAGGTCCATGATTATTCTTTCCATAGCCTTGCAGTTTATGTGTTGAGTATCTGGAGGTCTCCTATATCTTTGTTGATAAGGTCCATGATTATTCTTTCCATAGCCTTGCAGTTTATGTGTTGAGTATCTGGAGGTCTCCTATATCTTTGTTGATACGGTCCATGATTATTCTTTCCAGAGCCTTGCAGTTTATGTGTTGAGTATCTGGAGGTCTCCTATATCTTTGTTGATGAGGCCCATGATTATTCTTTCCATAGCCTTGCAGTTTATGTGTTGAGTATCTGGAGGTCTCCTATATCTTTGTTGATAAGGTCCATGATTATTCTTTCCATAGCCTTGCAGTTTATGTGTTGAGTATCTGGAGGTCTCCTATATCTTTGTTGATACGGTCCATGATTATTCTTTCCATAGCCTTGCAGTTTATGTGTTGAGTATCTGGAGGTCTCCTATATCTTTGTTGATAAGGTCCATGATTATTCTTTCCATAGCCTTGCAGTTTATGTGTTGAGTATCTGGAGGTCTCCTATATCTTTGTTGATGAGGCCCATGATTATTCTTTCCATAGCCTTGCAGTTTATGTGTTGAGTATCTGGAGGTCTCCTATATCTTTGTTGATAAGGTCCATGATTATTCTTTCCATAGCCTTGCAGTTTATGTGTTGAGTATCTGGAGGTCTCCTATATCTTTGTTGATACGGTCCATGATTATTCTTTCCATAGCCTTGCAGTTTATGTGTTGAGTATCTGGAGGTCTCCTATATCTTTGTTGATAAGGTCCATGATTATTCTTTCCATAGCCTTGCAGTTTATGTGTTGAGTATCTGGAGGTCTCCTATATCTTTGTTGATGAGGCCCATGATTATTCTTTCCATAGCCTTGCAGTTTATGTGTTGAGTATCTGGAGGTCTCCTATATCTTTGTTGATGAGGTCCATGATTATTCTTTCCATAGCCTTGCAGTTTATGTGTTGAGTATCTGGAGGTCTCCTATATCTTTGTTGATAAGGTCCATGATTATTCTTTCCATAGCCTTGCAGTTTATGTGTTGAGTATCTGGAGGTCTCCTATATCTTTGTTGATGAGGCCCATGATTATTCTTTCCATAGCCTTGCAGTTTATGTGTTGAGTATCTGGAGGTCTCCTATATCTTTGTTGATACGGTCCATGATTATTCTTTCCATAGCCTTGCAGTTTATGTGTTGAGTATCTGGAGGTCTCCTATATCTTTGTTGATGAGGCCCATGATTATTCTTTCCATAACCTTGCAGTTTATGTGTTGAGTATCTGGAGGTCTCCTATATCTTTGTTGATACGGTCCATGATTATTCTTTCCATAGCCTTGCAGTTTATGTGTTGAGTATCTGGAGGTCTCCTATATCTTTGTTGATGAGGTCCATGATTATTCTTTCCATAGCCTTGCAGTTTATGTGTTGAGTATCTGGAGGTCTCCTATATCTTTGTTGATAAGGTCCATGATTATTCTTTCCATAACCTTGCAGTTTATGTGTTGAGTATCTGGAGGTCTCCTATATCTTTGTTGATAAGGTCCATGATTATTCTTTCCATAGCCTTGCAGTTTATGTGTTGAGTATCTGGAGGTCTCCTATATCTTTGTTGATAAGGTCCATGATTATTCTTTCCATAGCCTTGCAGTTTATGTGTTGAGTATCTGGAGGTCTCCTATATCTTTGTTGATGAGGTCCATGATTATTCTTTCCATAGCCTTGCAGTTTATGTGTTGAGTATCTGGAGGTCTCCTATATCTTTGTTGATGAGGTCCATGATTATTCTTTCCATAACCTTGCAGTTTATGTGTTGAGTATCTGGAGGTCTCCTATATCTTTGTTGATGAGGCCCATGATTATTCTTTCCATAGCCTTGCAGTTTATGTGTTGAGTATCTGGAGGTCTCCTATATCTTTGTTGATGAGGTCCATGATTATTCTTTCCATAGCCTTGCAGTTTATGTGTTGAGTATCTGGAGGTCTCCTATATCTTTGTTGATGAGGCCCATGATTATTCTTTCCATAGCCTTGCAGTTTATGTGTTGAGTATCTGGAGGTCTCCTATATCTTTGTTGATACGGTCCATGATTATTCTTTCCATAACCTTGCAGTTTATGTGTTGAGTATCTGGAGGTCTCCTATATCTTTGTTGATGAGGTCCATGATTATTCTTTCCATAGCCTTGCAGTTTATGTGTTGAGTATCTGGAGGTCTCCTATATCTTTGTTGATAAGGCCCATGATTATTCTTTCCATAGCCTTGCAGTTTATGTGTTGAGTATCTGGAGGTCTCCTATATCTTTGTTGATGAGGTCCATGATTATTCTTTCCATAGCCTTGCAGTTTATGTGTTGAGTATCTGGAGGTCTCCTATATCTTTGTTGATGAGGTCCATGATTATTCTTTCCATAGCCTTGCAGTTTATGTGTTGAGTATCTGGAGGTCTCCTATATCTTTGTTGATAAGGTCCATGATTATTCTTTCCATAGCCTTGCAGTTTATGTGTTGAGTATTTGGAGGTCTCCTATATCTTTGTTGATAAGGTCCATGATTATTCTTTCCATAGCCTTGCAGATTAGGCTGGTCAGACTTATGGGTTTATAGTTCCCAGGGTCACTGGAGGTGCCTCCTTTATGTACTGGGATGACGGTTGCTGTTTTCCATTCAGCAGGTACAAAACCAGTGCTTAGACTGTGGTTAAAAAGTGTACCCAGCAGTGCATCTAGTTCCTGTTTTAATCCATTTAGAATGCAACCTGGGATATAATTAAGGCCCATAGAGGCTGTGTTTTTGGCTTTGGAGAGAGAATTTATGACCTGCTTCTTGGAGATACTAGGTGGAGGGCAGGTGGTAGGGATGCTTTGGGGGACATGTGGAGGGAACAGGGGAGACAAGTTTTCACTGAACCTGTCAGGTAGCAGGTTGGCTGTTTCTGTAACTTCAGTATATGAGGTTCCATTAACAACCAGTTCTGTGCAGGTTTCTGATGTAGCTAAAGAAGGCCTTAAGGTTATCCTTTGCAAAGGAGGCTAATGTGGATTCATAGTCCGCTTTAGAATGCCTTATAAGGTGTCTTATTTGCTTGTTTAAGCCGAGGAGGGAATGCTTCCAATTCAGAGACCGTTCCTTCCTGCTCTTGGACAGGAGTTTCTTTCATTTATTGTATAACCTGTTAATGGCGGAAGTCCACAAGGCAGGCTTGTTCTTTCTTGAGGATCTTGTTTTGATGCTGTCAGGTACAGCTGAGTCAATACACTTGTATAGATGCTTATACAAGGCACAGGTGTAAATCCCAGTAATGGTGTACATGCCATCAGTGAGGGCAGGGGCTATGAAGCTATTAATGCTGTCACATATTAGGTTGTAATTGGCTTTGGAACATTTTTGTAGGCTAGTTTCTGATAATAGGAGGTCAGATATCATTGTTGCTTCTTATAAGAATGATTTATGATCAGACCTCACTAGGGAGGGCCACACACATGGGGTGGTGCAACAATCGCCGATATGAGTGAGCACTAGATCCAGAATGTTTGGACTCCTTGTGGGGGTGTCAACCAACTGGTCTAGGGCATTGGAGTTGATGAAGTCCAAGAACCTGTGGACAAGTGTGTTAATACACATATAATTTACCCAATCTATGGATGGGTAGTTAAGGTCACCTAAAACCGGGTCTGTATTATATTCTCGAAAGCCGACAATGTTGAATCTGACATTGTCGACACGAGAATATCGAATGCTCAGAATCTTGAGCTTGTAAACAGAAATCTACGTAAGGGGAGATTTCCGTTTACTGCAATGTAGTGCGGTCTCGGAATTGGTATATTTAAGTAGCGGAGTGTGGGGGGTACAGGGGGGCTTGCCTCTCCCCTGCTTAAACCCGTTAGGGTACTTTTTTCTTTTTTTTTGTCTTTTTATAAGGTCGATGTTTAAAGACATCGACCATATGGTGTCGACCATATGTTGTTCGATGTTTTCAAATGTCGATCTTATAATATAGATCCCTAAAACCAAGGTGTTTGGTTGTATCTTGAGTGATATTCAAGTAGGTCCAAGTATGTAGTGTGGGTATCCTGGTTCATGGAGGGGGTCCTATAATTGGTAATAACTTGGAGAAGGGTCTTACCTACAGTCAACTGGATCTGGATTATTTCAAGGGAAATCATTTTGTTTAACTAGTCTAGAGGTGTATTTATCTTTGATGAATATTGATACTCCACCTTCTTTAGTTCTCGCATGTTCAGTTTGTGGTCTGAATGTGTGGAAGACATTATAAACCGGTATAGCTGGGGTGCTTTCCACAGCCTTAAACCAGGTCACTGTGACTGCACAGATGTCAGCATCTTCTAAGGTGAGGGCTGCTTCCAGAGTGGAGTTTTAGGTTTGGACTCCTAGCATTTAGCAGCATAACCTTGAGGTTACTTTTTGAAGATATTTTTACATTGGGAATGTTGTTGTGGCAATTGCCTAAAAAGGCACTATGGTGGAGGTAAGAACCTTAATCACTAACCAAAATCCCATTGGTGACAGATGAAGACCATCTCTGGCAAAGCAGTGTGGTCTATTTACCATGTCATCCCAGGCTAACAGGTACTGGATCCCCTTAGAATGACACCAAAAACTAAGCCAATTGTTGAAGTCAATCATTTTTTGTTTGTATTGTGGTATCATCTTAGGTGAAGGTATTATGCTGCTCAAGGCTAGAGACATACCTGCCTGAGACACATAGTCAGAGAGCTCTGTCATGTCTGTCTTCAGGCGTATCTGAAGTCATTCACACCAACATGAACTATGATGGAGTCATAATGGTATTTGTTGTGGAGAAACAAGTGGAGATATTCCTATTTCTTACTTATTACAACCTTTTAACTTAATCCTCTCTTGCACTTGTTGCACTTTTTAGTGTATTTAATACCATTGTTAGTATTTTCTCCCTTTCTCTTCCCTTTAAATAGCTACTTTGAATAACCATTGCTGGTATTACTTCATAATTAGTTTAAAGTAAAAAAAACTTTTCTCTCTTTATCTTTTGCTGCTATTTTCATAGCAATGTCTGAAAAACCTTTATGTTTTAAAAAAATGTAATGCTTGTGGTCGTAAGATCCCTTTGTCAGATGCACACTGGTTGTGTGTATATTGCTTAGGGCAGGCCCATTTAAACTCTATAGGCAATATATGTAAGGGCTTTAATCTGCAAAAATAAATTAATCTTAGGAGGATTAATGCCATCCTCATCCTCTGGCACAGCATCTGGGACTCAGACCTTAAGAAAGGTGATAAAAGGGAGGCCACAATGCATTCATCGGACCCACCAGGTTCTTCTGCTCCAAGCTTTGAGTCACCTTCTAAAATTTCTAAATCAATCAGATCCAAAGACCAAACCCTCAAACTGATTTCTTCAGATCCAAAATCTAAGATATCAGATCTGATCCCCTCCGATCCAAAGAAACACAAAGATAGCTCTTTTCGGATCCAGTCTTCTCAGACACTGGATCCAGTATCTTCCCGTTTCCCATCTCCTTTTCCTGGAAAGATGCCACCACTCCAGGACTTCATCCATTGCTTCCTCTTCTCGATCCCCTAGAGGTTTTGCTGAAGCAGATGTGGATAACATAATGAGGGAATTTCTCTCAATGCAAATTCAAATGTGGGTTCTTCTGGCTCCTACCCCATCAGGACTGGAGACCTTCATTAGTTCTAACCCACCTATTAAATCTCCTTCTCCGATTTGGCCTTTGGTTTTGGAGCAGTTGGAACTCATTCATCCATATCGGATCTGAAGATCCTTGTATCTTCTACATTGATTCCATCTGTGCGTGGACTGGCTCTGAGTATGTCGGATCCGGATGGCTCTCAGAGCCATAGCTTCGGCACCGGATCTGAGGTGTTGGAGTTGACTCCAAAATTGTTGGAACCATCTTGGCTGTGACATCTGCTTTGAGTAGTTTGCCTTTGGCTTGGAAGGAGTCGACAGTTCAGAAGCATGTCTTCTCAAAGCCATTGGTTTCTTTCTCTCTGAGGTATTTTACTTTCAAGGTAGTGGAGAGAGTTTTCTCTGCTCCAAGATAAACAACTAATCCATCTTCCTCAGCTTCTACTTCTCAGACCCAGTTGTCTATGCATATTGAGCCTCAGCTTCCTACTCCACAGGGACAGCCAGCTCAAAGTCTGCAAGATACCCCTCAGGGTATATTAATTTCTTCTGATACTTCTCCATGACATCCTGCAGAAGAAGTTCATAGGAAGAGAAGGTGCAAAAGAAGGCAGTTAGACTCTCTTCAAGAGTCTGTCATGGAGAATACTGACTTTGATGAGGGGGAAGGGTCCACCTGACTATGTCTCATTTGGAGACATATTACAGATCCTCAAGCAAACAAGTGGTTGGCCAGCCAACAACCATTCCCAAGAGGAATCAGTATTCCTGGAAGCCTTTGGGGCTGGCCTGTCTACCTCCTGGGTGACTCTATCCGCTGATGAGCTTATTGATTTGATCTCTCGATGGGCATGGAGGGAACATGATTCCATTGAGCCAATCCCCAAGAGATCAGAGAGGATTCCAGCACCACCCAAGGACAGGGAATTTTTGAGCAAGGGAGTACCAGTTGATGCCATGATCATAGAGGCAGCCACAAAAAAGGAATTGCAAAACAAAGTTCCTCTGTCCATCCCCCCAATAGGGAGTCTAGGTCACTGGATATACTTGGAAAATGTGTATAGGTTTTAGCAAACTTTGTACTTCAGAATGTGAACTATTTGTCAAACTTCACCAGACTCCAGAGGGATTTGATTAAAGAACCCACTGAATTTCCATCTGGGACCATTACTTCTGAGGCAAAGAGCTCCCATGCCTTGCAGTTTGCCAACCTACAGTCCATTTCAAATTTGTCCATGAGGCTCATCTCACACGCAGCTGAAGGTACCTAAAGAGTGGCAGGTTCAGGCATTTCCATTAGGAAATATGCCCAGATGCACTTGTGTGATTTCGAAGAGGCCTTCAAGTCTTCCTTCATCAATATTACATTTGACAGAAGTTCTTTATTTGGCCCCAAGGTTAAACATACATTATCCAGGTATGAGCAGGATGGTAAGACCCTGTCTGCCGTGGACGTATGTTTTTAACTCCTCAAAGGACCTTTTCTAGGAATCAATGAGGTGGTTGAAAATGTGGTTCAGAAAGTTCCAGGATGCCTTCCATGATCCATGTGGAGATAGTTCCCCAAGGGGCAGAGGTTGTAACTCTAATCTAAGATGTCACCTGTGTGGCAGAGGAGGCCTGCAGAACCAAGTGTCCAAAGACACATTCTCTGACAGATCCTACCAGTGCTCCTGAAAGGAGGCTCACTTCCATTTTTCTTTCCAAAATTTTCAAACAAAAGAGAGTATATGGTAGATCTGTTGGATGTTCACAGGTAGTTAAGTTTTTACATACACAAGACAAAAAGTTTCAAGAAATCATATCAATTATTTGTCTCATTTTTGGGTTCAAAATTGGGTAAATCAGTTACCAAAGTAACTTTAGCCAAATGGTTAACTGATTTAATTTGATTTGCTTACCAAAAAGTGGGTATGACTTTTCCAAAACCTCTCAAACATCATTCTACCAGGTCTATGGCAATCTCTACAGTATTTCTATCCAGATCTCCTTTGGATGATATCTGTGCAGCTGCAACTTGGGCTAACCCTCATACCTTTATTGCTTATTGCAAGCCTTTGGCTCAATGGTGCTCAGGAATATCCTTCCTTAGAGTTGTCCTGGAATTTAGGTAGCTGGGGACTGTGTCTGAACTGTTGAGGAATAAATGAAAATGGCAACATCAGACAAAGATGTTATGTACTCACCATAATGTTCCATTTGTATTGTCCATTTTCATTCTTCCTCAACTTCCCTCCCTCCAACTCCATACCATTTTGACTTCTGGAAGGACCAGAAGATGATAGATGAATTAATGTTCCTTTATTTGAGCTCCTGATACCAGTGTTTATTTTCTATATTGACTTAAGCTCAGCAAACAAGATCTGAGGTATGGAATTAGTGCATTATGAGTAAGAGAGGTGCTCGACAGCTCAGTGTTCCATGAACTGTAAAAAGAGGTTGAGTCGGATCTGAGGGTCAGATCCAAACACAACGGTTTAGGAAGATTGAAAATGGACAACAAAGATGGAACGTTATGGTGAGTACATAACTTCTTTTTTTTCCCTCTTAAGTGCTCTCTACAACATATGGCCCATGATTAATACATCAGCAGCATTTGTAACTGCCACACTTAACCATGCGCGCATTTTTTTACTACTATATCCCCAATATTACCCCTTCTGTTTTCTAATGTGTATTTGATATTCCCATTCTTGCTGTAAACATCCACTGGGGATTGTCCCAGCTGTTTCTTTCATTCATGTCCGAAAGAGAGAAAAAAATTCCTGGTAATAATGGATCTCAAAGAACTACTGTCAGTAGTGAATGGCATGATCAAGGATGTCCCTCTTTCTTCACTTACCGAGTTGTCAAACCTTACTTTATATTCCTATTTTTTAATGAAGTACAAAGGATTAGTCCAGGTAAAATGACTGTAATTATCAGATCTTGGAGACTTTCTCTATGATGCCCTCCCTATGAGAAGAATAAAGACCCCTTGTTGAAGTTTCAAGTAGTTTATTCAGTTAAGTAGGTAAATGGACAAGTGTTCTTGTTCTAATACATTACATTCAATACATCATTTATTTAAAGGCAGTTATAGAGAATGGTTTGAGGGTCCAAGAGAGCTGATTGGAGGAAGTCTGGAGGATGGAAAAACATGGAGCCAATCCGAAAGCATAGAGGTTAGTCCCTTATTTGAATATTCCTGAAAGACTTGTGAGGGTTTACCAGCTTTGCAGCCTGTGGAACTTCATTTAGTTAAAAGATTTTTGTTGTCATTTTAAAAAAACAAAGCATGACAGCACAGCATGAGCTACCACTATAGAGCTATATTTCAAAAAACACTTTCACCTGAGCTTCATCAGATCCATCTAATAGAGTTACTTGTAGAGTGGTTTGCACTGTGACTATTGAAAATGCCTGCTTTTATGATGCTATCACCAGACTTTATTAGCCTGTTTTGTATCACGTGTAATATGAGAGGCTGTGTCTGCCTTTGTGGGGCTCACATTCCTTGAAGCAGCCACAGAGAAGGAGTTGGCAGAGCAGAGCTCCTCTGTTCGTCCCCTAACAGGGAGTCCGTGGCACCAGATAGATTTGAGGAGCACATTTTTGTCTCACTGAACTTTGCCTTATGATCCCTGAACTGCTTGGCACATTTCACTAGGCTGAAGTGGGATTTAACTTAGGAGCTTTTTAAATACCTCTATGAGTCAATGTCCATGCAGGACTACAAGAATTCTTCTTCACAACTGACCACTCTTCTATCTATCTGTAATGCATCCGTGAGGTTAATTTCTCATGTTGCTAGGGGTTCCTCACAGGTGGCAGGTTAAGGCATAGCCATTAGGAGACATACCTGGATGCACTTGAGCAACTCTGAGTAGCCTTTCAAATCTTCATTCATTGATGGTCCTTTTGATGGATCATCTTTTTTTGGCCCCACTGTTAAGGATATGCTTTCCTGCAGTGAACAGGATAGAAAGACCTTGTCTGCCATAGGGATACTTTATCTACTCCTCAACGATCCTTTTCCAGGAATCAACAAGAAGGTAAGAAAATGTGGTTCTGTAAATCCCAGGGTCCTTTCCAAGATTCACATGTGGATTTCTTCCCCAGAGGCAGGAGGGAAGTTCTAAGGGAAGGCTCCATCCTCGTAGCAAAGGAAGTTGTGAAGGCTGCCAGCCTAGCCAGACAGAATTTTATAGATAATTCTGTCACTTGTAAATATTAATGTAAACCACAGGCTTGCTGTCTTAAATGGTAAAAATTGAGTTACATGTGGAACTGCAAAAAATGTAACAACATTTTACCCTACTAGCAGAAAGATGACCAAGTAAAACATGTTATAACCCTTTGATCTAAAGTTGGCTCCAGCCTGTCTAGATGAAGACATTCTTTCTATTGTTTTAACCAAGAGTTAAATTGCTAGATTTAAACATGCAAATGTATTTTTATTGCTCTGCTTCCTGACCAGCTGCAAGATAACAAAAGGAGATGTTAAGAATGTAAATGTAGTTTCTGTTAGCCTGGAAACCCAGGGAAGTGTGAAGAATGATGTAATGGGAACCAGGAATGTGATTTTAAAAACAAAGAGAATCAGAGATTATTAAGCACTTTTGTTTTGACCATCCAACTCATCAGCACTCTGCCTGTGTTCTATATGTAAGTTTATCTTAGACTTGTGTTTTCCCTTAGAGATAGCTAGAAACTAGAAAGATTAGACTAAGTGATTTTCTGTGATGTCAGAACTGTACTGCTGAATTATTTTAAGTATTTCTCTGGTATCTCTGAACTCTTGACTAGCACTGTTTAGTAAAATGCATTGTCTTGTGTTTTAATTATTTATTATTAAATATTCCTAAACCTTTCAACTGTGGCTGTTTTGTGTAGAGATAATTTAAGCTCTTAAGAGTACTTGCATGCCTTTGGTAAAATTGTACAAAGCCACTCTAATAGTTTTAGCCATGGGTTATACTACCAATTGGATAATAATATTGTACAGTAATAATTGGACACCCTTTTAAGGGCCTCTGAGTAGCTGATAAATATTAGCTGGGTGGTGGCAGTGATTTCTACCATATAGTCTGGGTAAAAGGGGCACAGCTGGAGAACCTGTGCCAGCCTTTCCCAGGAGTGTCTCTGTGGTTGTATAAACTTATCTCAAAGTGTGTGTGTGTGTGTGTCAGCTACTTGGGCAGGGACACAAAGCACTGGTTGGACAGAGAGGGTGCTTGAGGTTTTAGCTTGCCCAGCTGGCTGAGATCTCAACCCTATAGCTGTGCCAGTGGGTAGTCTTATTGGGAACCTGGAGAGCAAGGGAGCAACCAGCCACGGACTGACTGTGATCTCTGTGTGCTCTTAAGGGAAATTGCACTTTACTGCATGTATTTATTATCCTTTCCTCCTATATGAGATGCCCCTCACTGGTGTTAGTGGTGAGGATTGAGGCTCCTTGATTGCTGGGCCAGGGCATGGGCATCACATATTAATTGTTTGGCAGTGGTGGGATATCCACACCACATATTAATTGGTTGGCAAATACTAATTGGCTTGTAGTGGTGTGGGTAGAGTGAATTCCTGTAGCTTGTGTACAGTGAGCTTTGAAGGTGTTTTGTACTCTAAACCAGCCATGCAGTAAATAGTTCAGACCACAATTGTTTTATTTCTTTTGTTCGCTTAGTTAGACAGAATGAGCAGGCAACATGTCAGCAGAGGAGTATGGAAAGCTGACAAGGAGCCAGCTGGCAGAGATGTGCCAGGCTATGGGGACTGATGCATGGAAACCTGACTAAGGCAGACCTGATTGCAGCATTGGTTACAGCTGCATCAGAAAACAGCAACCAGGAGGAAATCAGACTGGCAGTGGAGATATAATACCCTCGGAGAATGGGCAGCTCAACCTTTCTGCAGAGGACTTAAAATCCATCTTGAGCTAAAGAGACTTAAGTTGGAGGCCATGTGTCTGGAAATAGAAGCAAATGAGAGACTGTGACGTTTGCAGGCTGAGAAGAATGAGAAACTGCTACGCATAGAAGCTTAGGAAAAGGAGAGGCAGAGGCAGCATGAGAAGGAGATGCTGACTCTTCACCAGAGGCATGGAGGTAATGAGAAAGGGATTAACTGGACCCCAGAAGCACAAAAAGTCAGTAAATTTCTTCTGCAGTTTAAAGAGGGGGATAATTTTGATAGTTTCATTCATATGTTTGAGAGGGTATGCAAACAGTATGGTGTTAATTAAGGGTCTGTGAATGGTTCCTGACCACCTTACTCCATGGTAAAGCTATAACTCTTTTGTCAAAAATGTCTGACACTGCATGTTTTGATTATACTGTTGTCAAAAAGCATTTGTTAGACTTGTTTAAGCTAACACCTGAAACGTATAGGAAAAAGTTTCATGAGCATAGACGCAAGGCAGATGAAAGTATGTGTGAATATTTTGCTGAACTGAGCACTTATTTCCATAGATGGGTAAGTGGATGTCAGGTCACCACTTTTGAAGGGCTGGCAGACCTTTTGGTGAGGGAACAAGCCCTTAGCACTTTGCCTGAGGACATGAGGATCTGGTTAGCTGATAGACAATGTGCTACTTCAGATGAGTTGGGGAAGAAGGGAGACCTATACCTGGCAAGCAGAGCAGTCCTGCACAGGTAAGGGACCCCCAGTACTGCTCATGGGTCACAAGGAACCCAGGGTGGGCAGCTCTGACAGCCCCAACAGAATCTGCCAGTAGCAGGGGAAGCCACTAGTCCAGGTACACATCCAGGAGCTAGGGTTAAATGTTTTGAATGCAACCAGTGGGGCCATGTGGCATACAGGTGTCCATGGAGGCAAGGTGGTGAACAAAAAATGAGGGAGCCAGTATGTGGAGAAAGACAAAATGCCAATAGTAGGTTGTCTTGAGACAACAGGGATACTGAACTACCATCCTGCAGATGACTTGATAGGGAAGGATTTAGGCAGTACCATGTGCTTATACAGTTGCACACAGTCAGGCTAGGAGACAAGCATGTGGGTCTGGCAGCCTGGGGGAGACCCAGACAGACTGCATACTTGCAGCCAGGACTGGTGAGGTGGTTACTTCGGGCAGGGAGCTACTCTGCAGCAGTGAGACTGAATGTGAGCCACAGATGCTTGTGGGTACTGATGGTCCCTTGGACAGAGTGACTACAAAGGTAGAAGTGAGTAGTAGTACCAAGGCTGACAGTGAGGCACCACTGTCAGGGGATGCTAGACTTCCTGTAGAAGGGGAGCTGGGAAGGGTTACAAGGAGAGAGTTGAGACAGACTCAGCTCTCAGAC
This sequence comes from Protopterus annectens, assembly GCF_019279795.1. Classification (NCBI taxonomy): domain Eukaryota; kingdom Metazoa; phylum Chordata; order Ceratodontiformes; family Protopteridae; genus Protopterus; species Protopterus annectens. Next base: position 758,077,870 of record NC_056751.1, read on the forward strand.
CCTACATTGCAAGGCCTGAGGCAGGTAGCTAGGGAGGCACCTGATTCTCAAGGAAAGGGGGAATCTGTATACTGGGACAAAGGGTTACTATACAGAGAGTGGACCCCTGAGGGAGGGCTAGAAGGTGAGAGAGTACAGCAGTTGGTAGTGCCTAGAGGCTACCATCTAGTGCTTCTAGCCATAGCCCATGATATTCCCTTTGCAGGTCATATGGGCATAAAACATACAAAGAGGCATATTATGCAGAACTTCTATTGGCCTGGAATTTCCAGAGATGTAACAGGGTACTACAGGACCTGTGAGCAGTGCCAAAAGGTAGACAAGGCAGGAGACAAGGTGAGAACACCTTTGATGCTTTTGCCTGTGATTGAGAAGCCATTTCAGAAGGTAGCTATGGATATTGTGGGTCCTCTGAGTACCCCAAGTTCCACAGGGAAAAAGTATATCCTAGTGGTAGTGGATTATGCTACAAGATACCCTGAGGCAGTGGCTTTGTCCTCCATTGAGGCGGAGAAGGTGGCAAATGCTTTGTTAGAGATTTTCAGCAGGGTAGGTTTCCCAAATGAAATACTGACTGACAGAGGTGCCAGTTTCATGTGAGACATGCTGGCTTGTCTGTGGAAGTCCTGTGGGGTGAAGCACATGAAGACCACCCCCTACCATCTGCAGACTAATGGTCTTATTGAAAGGTTAAACTCTACAATCAAGTCCATGCTACGGGCATGTGCAGATCAGTTTAAGAGGGAGTGGGACAAATATTTGCCCCATCTGTTATTTGCTTACAGAGAGGTTCCCCAGGAATCCACAGGTTTTTCACCCTTTGAGTTGCTGTATGGGCATAGGGAGAGAGGACCTCTAGATTTAATTTGAAATGAGTGGGAAGGTGAGGGTGAGTCTCACAAGGAGTCTGTTGTGGCATACATCCTAAACCTCAGGACAAGGCTTAGGGAACTCATGGGCTTGGCCCAGGAGAACCTGGCAGAAGCCCAACAACAGAAAAAGGTGTGGTATGACAGGAATGCTCGAGCTTGAGAGTATGCTGTGGGGCAGTAGGTAATGGTTCTGATTCCTGTCCGATACAAGCTTCAAGCAGCTTGGGAGGGATCCAACAAGGTGGTAAGAAAGGTAAGTGATGTTAATTACATTGTGGAACTGCTAGGCAGAAGGCAGGGGCACAAATTATGAAATCTTACCATGATAGGGAGGCCCTTGTGCTGAGCATTTGCAGTGGATTGCAGGAGTAGTCTGAGGGAGATCTGGGGACTGATCTCCTCAGTGAGGCTCGGGCTGACACCTCAATGGAAGGGGTAACAGTGTCCCAGCAGTTATCTCCTACACAGGTTCGAGAAATCTGAGCAGTGTTGCAGGAATTTGGGGACATTTTCACTGGGAAACCAGGGTGCACCCACCTGCTGCAGCACCAGGTGGATACAGGACTGCAAAGGTCTATTAGGCAGACCCCTTATAGAGTGCCTGAGAGAGAGTCAAACAGACTCTGAGGAAGGATGTACAGGAGATGTTGGAACTAGGGGTGATTCAAGAGTCCAACAGTCCCTGGTCCTCCCCAGTGGTGCTGGTGCCAAAGAAGGATGGCAGCACCAGGTTCTGTGTGGACTACAGGAAATTAAATAGTCACACAGAGTCAGATGCTTACCCCATGCCTAGGACAGATGAGGCCCTAGAGCAGCTGGGTGGGGCTAAGTATCTTACAACCATTGATCTTACCAAGGGTTACTGGTAGGTGCCCTTGACTCCCAGTGCTAAAGAGAAGTCAGCCTTTGTGACTCCTTTTGGCTTGTATGAGTTCACAAAGATACCCTTTGGGATGAAGAATGCCCCAGCAACTTTCTAGAGGCTGGTAGATCATATTGTGTCAGGGGCAGGAGGGTTGGCCCTTGCTTACCTAGATGATATTGCCATCTACAGCCATTCCTGACCAGAGCACCTTCAGCATGCCAGGGAGGTGCTGGGCAGACTACAGAGGCCAGAGTTAACCATTAAGCCAAGAAAATGTCAGATGGGTATGGCAGAGGTCTCCTACCTAGGACATAGAGTGGGGTGTGGTAAGATAAAGCCAGAATCTGCCAAAGTGGAAGCCATTCAGGCATGGCCTGCACCTGTTACCAAAAAGCAGGTGATGGCATTTTTAGGGACAGCAGGGTACTACAGAAAGTTCGTCCCCAGTTATAGTACCAGAGCTGCTCCCCACACAGACCTGACAAGGAAGAACAGGCCAGATAAGGTAGTGTGGACCCCAGTATGTGAGCAGGCATTTCAGACACTTAAAGAAGCTTTGGGAGGACCCCCTCCCATGTTAGCCAGTCCAGATTACAGCAAAGAATTTGTTATGCAGGTGGATGCTTTGAACCATGGGGTGGGGGCTGTACTTAGCCAGATTTCTTCAGTAAGGGAAGAGCACCCAGTGATTTATCTCTGTCGTAGGCTGCAACCCAGGGTGGAATGCTATGCCGCTGTAGAAAAAGAATGTCTAGCCATAGTATGGCCACTGCAGAAACTTCAGCCTTATCTGTATGGAAGGAAATTCACTGTTATGACAGATCACAACTCCCTAACCTGGTTAAACAGAGCCAGCCAGCAGAATTCCAAGTTACTAAGATGAATCCTGGGGTTGCAAGCATATGTCAGTGCAGCACTGCAGTGGGGTTAGCAATGCCAATGCAGATGGCCTCTCATGACAGGGTACGGGGTAAGGTATACTCAGACCTAACTCTTTCAAGCAGCATTTCTCAAGAATCACTTGAAAAACTTGCTTGAGTTCTCTGGGGGGGTTGTGAAGGATGCCAGCCTTGCCAGATAGAAGTTTATAGATAATTCTGTCATTTGTAAATATTAATGTAAACCACAGCCTTGTTGTCTTAAATGGTAAAAATAGTTACATGTGGAACTGCAAAAAATGTAACAACATTGCACTCTGCTGGCAGAAAGCTGACCAAGTAAAACATGTTGTGACCCTTTGATCTAAAGTCTGCTCCCACCTGTCTAGATGAAGACATTCTTTCTATTGTTTTAACCAAGAGTTAAATTGCTAGATTTAAACATGCAAATGTATTTTTATTGCTCTGTTTCCTGACCAGCTGCAAGATAACAAAAGGAGATGTTAAGAATGTAAATATAGTTTCTGTTAGCCTGGGAACCCAGGGAAGTGTGAAGAATGATGTAATGGGAACCAGGAATGTGATTTTTAAAAACAGATTATTAAGCATTTTTGTCTTGACCATCCAACTCATCAGCATTCTGCCTGTCTTCTATATGTAAGTTTATCTTATACTTGTGTTTTCTCTTAGAAATAGCTAGAAACTTGAAAGATTTGACTGTGTTTTTCTGTGATGTCAGAACTGTACTACTGAATTATTTTAAGTATTTCTCTGTGATCTTTGAACTCTTTACTAGCACTGTGTAGTAAAAGGTATTGTCTTGTGTTTTTATTTATTATTAAATATTCTTAAACCTTTCAACTGTGGCTGTTTTGTGTAGAGATAATTTAAGCTCGTAAGAGCACTTGCATGCCTTTGGTAAAATTGTACAAAGCCACTCTAATAGCTTTAGCCATGGGCTCTACTACCAATTGGATAATAATATTGCGCGGTAATAATTGGACATTGGACACCCTTTTAAGGGCCTTTGAGTAGCTGATAAATATTAGCTAGTTGGTGGCAGTGATTTCTACCATATAGTCTGGGTAAAGTGGGCACAGCTGGAGAACCTGTGCCATCTCAAAGTGTGTGTGTGTCGGCTACTTGGGCAGGGACAGGAACCACTGGTTGGACAGAGAGGGTGCTGGAGGTTTTAGCGTGTGCAGCTGGTTGAGATCTGGACCCTATAGCTGCGCCAGTGGAGAGTCTTATTGGGGACCTGGAGAGCAAGGGAGCAACCAGCACCCGACTTACTGTGATCTCTGTGTGCTCTTAAGGGAAATTGCACTTTACTGTGTGTATTTGTTATCCTTTCCTCCTATATGAGATGCCCCTCACTGGTGTTAGTGGTGAGGATTGAGTCTCCTTGATTGCTGGGCCAGGGCATGGGTGTCACAGAAGCCTGCAGAACCAGGGTTTCCAAGACTTTTATTTTGGATAAACCCTTTCAGCACTTCTGAAAGGTTGCACAAATGCCCACCTCTGGGGTGCTTGCTTTGCACCTGGTCCTCAATAACAAAAGATACTTGGGTGCTAAAATCATATCCAGAGGTTATTTTGTACCATTTTCTCAAATTCCCCCAAACAAAAGGAAAAGAGTGCCTAATGTTCAACCCAGTCAGAAGGAGGCAGCAACTCTAGAAATTCAAAAGCTGATAGACAAAATAGCCACCCAGGAAGTCCCTCTAGACCAGAAAGGATTCATAACTTACTTAGTATTCCTTTTAGTGCCAAAGAAAATAGGGAACCTGAGACAGTTCTAGACCTCAGCAAACAGAATCAATTTGTAAAGCAGTCAAAGTTCTGAATGGTCATGGTTCAGTCCATTTTGCTGTTTCTATGCAAGGATGGTGGGATGTGCTCCATCAGTCTTCAGGATGTGCACTATCACATCAAGCTAAACAAATTAGCCTCACGATTTCTATGCTTTCAGCTGGGGGCCAGTCACTACCAGTTCAGAGCCCTGCCCTTTGGTCTCACCACAGCCTCCAGGGTGTTTACCAAATGCGTGACAGTGGTAGCAGCTGACTTGAGACTGCTGGGATTTCAAGTGTTTCCATACCTAGATGACTTGCTCCTCACTGATCCAACCAGCATCTCCCAGGGGATTCCAGGGACTACTTGCTCCAGTTATGTCAATCCCTAGGCATCTCAGTCAACATCTGCAAGTCTCATCTTCAGTCTGTTCAGAGCCGGGAGTTCATAGAAGCTCAGTGGAGCACAGTCAGTCAGATAACCTCCCTTCCACCATATTGAGTACAGACCCTCAGGTGTCAAATGGAACAAGTAATCTCACACCCTTCTCCCCATGCCAGACTTATTCTTTTTGCCTTAGGGTCAATGGTAGCAGCTATTGCCTTGGTTACCATGGCAATGACAGCTACTATTGCCATAGTAACCAAGGCATTGGCAGCTACTATTGCCATTGCCTTGGTTACCGTGGCCCATATTTATATGTGTATTCTTTAATGGACTGTAGCTGTTCAGTGGTCAAGTCTTCTCCATCCCTTAACCTTATCAATCAAACTCACATGAGTATGCAAAGACCCCCTACACTGGTGGATTAAGTCGGACAAAGTTTCCCAAGTCTACCCTCAGTAGACACAGTAACCACAGACACCTCTCAACTGGGGTGGGGGAGCATTTCTTGCGACGAACAGTCTAAGGCATGCGATCCTCAGAAGAGACCAATTCACACATATGTGTCCTAGAGATGAGTGATCCTCCTAGTATTGCAGGCCTACCAGGATGCCCTTCCTCTTGGAAAAATTGCAATTCAAACCAATGACATGTCTGTGGTTTGGTCATCAACAAACAGGGAGGAACCTGATCTTATCTCCTTTGTTGAGAGGCAGTGAAAGTGTGGCAGTGGGTGATCCTTCTCCAACGGCTTTCTTATGATAACTCACATATCAGCGAAATCCAGTGTGCTAGCTGACAATCTCAGCAGGTCCATTCTGATGCTCACAGTGGCAGAGAGGACTTTCCATTGGGGTCAACCTTGCTGCAATGTCTTTATGTCTCTCCACAACAACAACTGCAGCAAGTTCTTTGGCCTGATCCCCCCTCTGGTAGAGTCACCAAGAGGTGCTCTCCTCCAGATTTGACCCTCCTGTCTCCTCTACACTTACTCACCAATACCACTAATTCCCAAATTCTTACAGAAGGCACTTTGGTTGAAGAGCACAGTTATCCTCATTGCAGCGTTTTGGCCTCAAGTGTGGTTCCCTTTCCTTTGGCCTCACCTTTGATATTCACCCTGGATATTAGACCTCAGTCCAGACCTTCTCTCTCATCTATGGGGATGGATCACCCAGATATTACAGGTCTCAATTTGACAGCATGGTTTCTCCAGTTCCACTGATAGTTAGATAGTGCAGGCTTTCCTCCCCTGTCTGACAGATTCTATTATCTTCCAACAAGCCCTCCACCAGAATGATCTACAAAGGTAAATGGAAAAGATTTTCTGTTTGGGCTCTCCAGAGAGAACTGGATCCCTTTGCTGCTCCTACTTCTGCTGTCCTAGACATTTTAGCATCCATTTTTCAAGAAGGAGATAGTTTCTCTGCTATCAAAGTGCAATTAGTAGTCATATCTAATTTTTACTTGGGTGAAAATGCTTCTTCATTAGTTTCTTCAAAGCTGTACAAGGCCTTTCTTAAAGGTGGAGGACTGTACCCCACCCTGGGATTTTAAAATTGTACTGCAAGGTTTAACACAAAACCTCTTTGGACCATCAACTAAATATGATTTAAAAATTTCAGAGCCCCTTTGGGCCATCAGTTAAATATGATTTAAATGTTTATCCTGGAAACTGTTTTTCTGGTGGCCATTATGTATTGAAGATGAGTTTACAAACTCTAGGCTCTCTCTTCAAAATCTCCATACCTCATCTTCCACAAAGACAGGGTTACCTTATGGACCAATCCTTCCTTCTTGCCCAAAGTAGCCTCAGAGATGAATATTAATCAACCCATTAATTTGCCTGTTTTTGTTTCCAGTCTTTGCTAACAAAGGTGAATGCATGCTTTATCTTTTGGATGCACATAAACAACTCCATTTTTAAATCCATAGAATAAAAAAATTGACATTCAGAGCAATTGTTTGTCTCTTTCTCCTCAGACAAATTGAGCTCACCAGTTTCTATAATTACCTTAGCCAAATGGCTTATTGATTGCACTTTCTTTGTTTATAATCAGCAAGGTATGTCCCTACCCAGAACTTCTAAAGCATGCTCCACCAGGTCCATGGCTACATCTTTTACCTTCTTGTCTAGATGACATTTGTGTAGCAGCTACCCGGTCTAATGTTTATACTTTATTGCTCATTACAAATTGGATTTGACTTCCAGAAACAGGGCTGCATTTGATTCTGCAGTACTATGGAATATCCTTCTGTGAGGGCCATCCAAGGTTTATGTAGCTAGGGACTCTGTCCTATCATTTGAGGAATGATTGAGAAGAAAAGCATCAGATATTAAAGTTATGTACTCACCATAACTATGCATCTGTGTTGTCCATTTTCATTCTTCATCAACTCCCCTTCCTCCATACCCCATCTTTTTAGCTCCTGAAGTGACTTTTTGGGTTTTGTGGAACCTCTGTTCCAGGTTTGAGTCCCAGTCTTCTAGTACTAGCCTTACTTTTGTCTTAACCTATGGTTAGTTCTATCTATGGTTTATAAATTAGCAAACTCAGTGTGAGGTATTGCAGGATGACAGGGGCATTATGGGTAAAGGGAGGAGTTCAAGACTTGGATCCAAGAGTCTTGTAAATGGGGCTGAATTGGATCCGAGGTCAGATCTGAGACCCATTAGTTGAGAAAGAATGAAACCAACAGAACCAACAAAAAACAGTACAACAAATGTATAAATTAAATAAAAACAGCCACAAGTGCAGGTAGCTAGAAAGTCAGAGTAAGAACATTGAGTAAGAAAGAGAGAGACAGAGAGAGAAAAAGAGACAGAGAGCAGACAAGAGATGGTGTTACTTTCACATGGCCTCCATTATGTGTCTGTCTGGCTATCTATCATCTGTTTATTTATTTATTTACTATTTTTTTTACACAGGAAAGACCAGAACACATATTTAAAAAAGTTTAAAGTCTGTCTGGCTCCACGGCTGTAGCAAGGCATACACCACATTATTTTACAAGGTTTGCAGAGTCAGCATGCTGTCCTGCACTGGAGATAAGCTAGCCTTAAATAAAAGGGTACCAAGGGAAACAACAAAGGAAATGCTGATGTTAGCATATGTGCTACAGCTATACTTCCATATTTAGGCTGTGTGTGGTAACAAAAAAGTTGTTCATAGGTTCATAGGTTCATACTAGGCCACCTGCCCTGGGGCAATTATAAGCCTAGCCCGATTTTGTTTGGCTTACGCCACCCCTTGATTTGAGTATACTGTACCCTTTTTAAGGTTTAGTTTGCTGTGCCTCTGTCTAATAGTGACACGGAAGTAATCCCCGGGACAAACCTACGATCCCCCATCCACTGATCAAGATTCTTCTTGAAGAGATTCAGTGAGGTACTCTGCCTAACATGGATTGGAATTCTATTCCAGAATGAAGGGAGCCTCTGGGTTATGAATCTGTCCCTCCAGCAAGTTCTATTTATTTCAGTGCTGAGGTTCAAGTCCCTCGAGCGTGTGGCTCTAAGGTATTTAGATTTACTGAGGTGGAGCATGTCCATTAATTCTGGATTGGACATAGCTTTATATGTCAGGCATAGATTGCCTCGAAGTAGGCGGTATGCAACTAAGTAGAGCTGGAATTTTTTTAACCGAGCAGCATATGGCATCTGTTTGAGTCCCTTGATCCTCTTGGTGAGGTACTTTTGGGGTCTTTCTAATTGCTGCAGGTATCGGGTAAGGTACATCCCAAAAGGGGCATTGTATTCTATGATGGGCCTGATGAGGGATGAATAAAGGGGCATGATTACCTCTTTTGATCTAGAGGTGAATCCTTTCATGATGAGGTGGGCTATGTAAAAGGTCTTTCTAACCACTTTGGTAATGTGGTTGTCAAAGGAGAGATTGCTATCAACTTGGGTCCCCAGATCCCTAATTTCTTTCTCTGTATTTAATGGGTTACCGCCTATGTGGTAATTTGTGGGCACATTGTTTTTGCCAAAGGGTATGACTATACACATTTTGGCATTTAGCTTTAGACCATGGCTCTGGCACCAGTTATCCATCTCTGTGAGACCTTTTTGAAGGATGTTTGTGTCAGTTGGAGAGTTGATTATGGCGCCTTGTTTGCAGTCGTCTGCGAACTTGGTGTGCCATAGTCCTCCAACATTGGCCTGTACCTCGGAAAAGTATATACCGAACAAGAGCAGTCCCAGGACAGAACCTTGTGGGACGCCACTTGTGACCGGTTTCGAGTCTGACATGGCTCCAGCAACTCTCACTCTGTGGGTTCTGTCTTTGAGCCAGTTTGCGACCCATCTTGTGACATAGGGGTTTATATTTAAGCTGGATAGCTTATCTATGATGCCTGAGTGGGGTATTGTGTCAAATGCCTTTGCTAGGTCCAGATAGGCTGTGTGGACTACCTTCCCTTCATCTATGGCTTTGCTGACTGTTTCGAAGAAGTCAACCAGGTTTAAATGGCAGGATCTGCCCTTGACGAAGCCGAACTGGGTAGGATCTAGTGTCTATAGGTCCCCAATGTCTTTGTTTATAAGCTCCATGATGATCCTCTCCATAGCCTTGCAGACTAAGCTAGTCAGGCTTATGGGGCGATAGTTTCCAGGGTCCGTAGAGGATCCACCTTTGTGGAGTGGGACCACTGTTGCTGTACGCCATTCTGTGGGCACATATCCTGTAGCGAGGCTGAGATTGTACAGCTGTTTTATTTGAGGGGTTAGTTCTTCTTGGAGTTCATGTAGGACGCAACCCGGGACACCATCTGGTCCCATGGAAGCAGTGTTTTTTGCTTTGAAGAGGGCAGCCTTCACCTGAGCATCAGAGATGTTTGGGAGGCAGCCCTCTGCCGGGATAGATACTTGCTCTTTTTTTGGGAGGGAGGGGGTGGAGAAGTTTGCACTGAACCTGTCTGCCAGGATTTTGGCAATATCTGTGGGTTCAGTGTATTTTTTGTCATTTAGAATCAGCTCAGAACAAGTCTGGGAGTTGCATCCCAGGTTCCTAACATAACTGAAAAAAGCCTTATGATTGTCTTTAGTGTCCTGAGCAATTTTTCTCTCTAAGCTGGCCTTGGAGGATTTTATGAGGGATCGTAATTTTTTGCTAGTACTGATCAGAGATGCCTTCCCTATTAGGGATTTTGCTCTATCATGTAGTATCTTCCTCCTTCTGTTGTACAGTTTATTTATGGCTGGGGTCCACCAGACTGGACGCCTGCCTTTGGATGATTGGGTCTTGGTTTTGTTTGGGATAGCATGATCCATGCATTCCTGGAGATGTCCATAGAATGCGTTTATATAGGATTCTGCAGTTTGGGCCGTAGTTTCCACTGGCCCTGGGGCCTTGAAGGATTCCACTTTGGTTTTGAGAAGTGAGAAGTTCGCTTTTGAGAAGTTGTTCACTGTGGTTTTCTGGGCTGGGGGTGGGATCGGGATGTGGACATCCAGTGAAATTAATTTATGGTCTGATCTTACCAATGAGGGATATACTTCAGGTGTGGAGCATAGAGTCCCCATGTTGGTAATGATCAGGTCTAGTATGTTATCCCCTCTTGTGGGAGTGGTGACTAGTTGTTCCATAGCATTTGAGTTTATAATTTCCAGGAACCTTTGGGCTAAGGTGCTGGGGCTTGAGTAGTGCTCCCAGTCTATGTTTGGGTAGTTGAAGTCGCCTAATATAATGGTGTTTGGAGAGATCTTCATGTTCTCCAATGTTTTCAGGAAAGCCGAGTGGGATTCCTGACTTTGAGAGGGTGGTCTGTAGGATGCTATAAATTGAAAAGCAGTCTTGCCCACTGTTAGTTGCACATGGATGGTCTCCGATACTTTGTGCAATGCCACTAACCTGGAGGTGTGGATATCCTTGATAAATATGGAAACTCCCCCTTTTGTGGTTCGGTCCAGGTTTTGGGGCCGAAAAGCATGATATGAGGTATAACCTGGTAGTGCTGGGGTGCTCTCTGGAGCCTTGAACCAGGTTTCTGTCACTGCACAGATATCGATGTTCTCCATACTGAGGAGAGCTTCGAGTGCGTGCATCTTGAGGTTAAGACTTCTGGCATTTAGCAGCATTACCCTTAGTTTCTTGTTTCTTGTGCTGTCTATGGAGGTGGGTTTGACTTTAGAGCCATGCCTAAAAAAGGCACTATGGGGGTGGCAAGAGCCTTTGCCAATATCTGAAAGCCCAGTGGTGGCAGGTGCAAGCCATCCCTAGCGAAGCAACGTGGCTTGTCGAGCATGTCATCCCAGGCTGACAGACACTGGATCCCCTTTGAATGACACCAAAATTTTAGCCAATTGTTAAAATCGATCATTTTGTCTTTGTACTGTGGCATCATTCTGTGTGAGGGTAAGATGCTGCTAAAGGTCAGGGTCATACCGGCCTGGGATACATGATCAGAGAGCTCCTCTATGTTTCTTTTCATGTAGTCCAGGGAGGTACATCTCAGGTCATTCACACCAGCATGTAATGACTGAGTCATATTTGTATTTGCTTTGGAGTGACCTGAGTGCTTGCGTTATGTGGCGGATCCTAGTGCCTGACAGGCAGCTCACTGTGACCTTCTCTTTATTCAGCCTGGTGAGTGGGACATCAGTGTGTCTGACAATAGAGTCACCTATTACAAGAGTATCAGGTGTGTTATTCATCCTTAAGGGCTGTGGCTGCTTGGCACACTGACTTTGTGGGCTATGTGTTGTGCGTGTTTTGTTTTGGGGTAGTGTTTGCTTGGATGTCTGCTTTGGAGGTCTCTGTTGCTTAGGTAGATTTTTATTTAGAGCCTCCGAGTATGTCTTTGTGTATTTATGTGTTTGGTTCGCTGATGTGGTGGGACTATGTGATACTGGAATTGTGTTGTGTGAGGTTACCTTCTCCTCCTGACTGGTTTCACCAGTTTTGAGATGAGAGAGCTCAGCCTCCAGTTTGGCTATATGGTTGCATCTCTCACATATATTTGAACCTGTTTGGAGGAGTAGAGGGTTGTCCGTGTACATGAGACAGTTGTAACATTGCCTCAAAATTCCCAGATTCACCAGCTGGACTGGAGAGGAAACCATTGACTGACCTTTGAACATGCTAGAGTAATATAGGGAAACTGAATTAAGACGGACCAATAGGGGACAAGGTAATTGTAGAGAGTATAAGAGTAAGTAGTGCTTATGGTTTAATAGTGCTAACTTGTAAGATTACTTATTTGGACCAGTGAAGGGCCTTAGAATGAGAATATGGTGTTTAAATTGAGAGATAGAGCAGTTCTGAGGGAAAAAGTGAAGAGCAGACTTTGTGGAGCCAGGAATAGTTTAAACCCAATTAGGCGGCGCTGTCCGTTGTTGCGCTATGCACAAAACCTCGCAAAACCGCGCAAAAGAGGGATTTAAGAGAGGAAGATCAAGGAGTTTGGAATTGACCCAAAATGGCCAATAGAAGTATAGTTTCAAGTCAGTAACCACTCCCACAGGGGCAGGCAGGCTGCTCAATGTTTATCACTGCCACTGATGAACAGAGAGACTTCCCTTTAGCCCAAGCAAAAAATGGCCTCCAAGAAACTTACAAACAGTTCAGAACAGCAAGCCTGTAACTGAACTTTTTTAAATCTCAGAAAGAGCCTAGAGTATGTCATGATTTGTTGATCCTTCATTGAATCACTATTCAGTGAACACATTAATACAAATCACAACCCCTCAAAATTCTGAAATTCTACAACTGTTAAAATGTATGAGGGCAGTCCTACCTTTGCAGTACATGATGTCTGGGAGAATGGGCTCATTAAATTGTGTATTGCAGATTTTTTTTCATGGGATACTGACCACATAACATCTGATAAAGACTGGATTGATGATATACATGGTAACCATGCTTGGGACAGCAGCAGCCAACAAAGGAATTTGGTGTATACATAAAATACAATTATTTCGCCATTACTGGTAGAGAGGTAACAGTCAGATCTGCAGTTCCAAAAGGTCTTGGCTACAACCCTGACTGGTACAGACATGTTAGGGTACCTTTTTAATTCTTTTTTTTTTTTAAAGTCTTGCCTTATCCATGCAGTTAAATGGATACACTCATGGCCTTTGTTTTACTTTGTAAATAAATTAAGAAATACTTTTTTTTATTTTGAATGTGGAAGAAGTTGGTTAGTGATACAAAAGTTGATTTGGGCTCTGTACAATTTCTCAGATTCTTATGTTTGCTTTGTATACTACGAAAGATAAAGTGTGCTGAGATGACAGAACAAATGTGGCTCTGAATGTCCAATTACTCATGAATGAAATACCCTCAGAATATTATGCTGCATAGAAAAAGTGTTTAAGCAGTGGAGACCAAGTTCAACCTGTTTTATAACAGGCATAGCCACATTAAGATGTTGTAATTACTGATCTGACGGTCAGTTATTCTATTATTTTCTTAAACTCATGTCTTGCTGTAAACTGAACGGTAACTGCTTGTTGTATGGTTTTTTTGCACTTACTAGACATTAATAAAATGCGACCAACTCCATTTTTTAATTTATATGTATCAACTGACCGAGTCACATTTCTTATTAATTGCTGAAGTTTCATTTTGCCTACATTCAGAAAGCTGATGCCTTTTCACAATATCATCTGCACAATCTACTAGATAATTGTTATTTGTACTAGCAATTCTTTTACTAGAGTGTACCTGTTACCTGTTGTAAGGACCATAAGGACACTTAAGGTAACTTTTATTTCTGTATTCCTTTAAATCTGTCTGTCACAGACAAAGCTCTACACTTTCATTGCTATGCGTCTTGAGTACAACAGCCTTCCTCTCTTTCTCTTAAAAATGTATGGTAAAGTACAATACCCTGATCAGCCATCTAAAATGCAAGAGTTAGTGATCACTATCATATTCACTAGTTCATTACTGATTCTTCTCACATTTATTAATCTAACATTTTAATTTAATATGCTACTGGGGCATTGCTGTTTGTTTTAGTTTGTTTACTCCACTTTGCAGAAATACGTTTGCCCACAGCAGGAGGCACCTCCAAAATTAAACTGTACCCATTCTCTCTCCTGGCAATTTAATTCTATTTAGGTCACATTACCATATTTATTAATTAATAGCATAAGTTCTCCATCTCTGCAGTTTTTGTTCTACCCAGCAATTGGTGCAAACTTAGTCCCTGATATAAACAGTAAGTCAGTATATTGATTATTAACACTCTCCTAGTTAAGGATTAAATAACACTCAGGCCCTGGCTAAGTCATTTTTTACTTTTTGTTACCTGGTTGATTATTTTCTTAACATAGTGCATGCGTGGATTCTACCCGCTCAGTTCAGCCCTCATTTTGCTCAGGCTTCACTCTGCTCCCCTACTCTACCCCACTCCAAATTCTCTCCCACCCCCAGCACACTTACCCTTGTACTGCCATTAACTCCTCCCCTAACTTATTACACCAATCCTCAACTCTCAACAATTACTCAGTCTTTGCACATTCCTCTTCACCTCTCAAAAGATAGCCCCCACAAACCAAATCAGCTATTGTTACCAGTCTTCATTCTCACTCAAAGTACTTGCTAACTATCACTGTCATACTACATTCCACTAAATCCTCTCACCAGTAACACTGCACATCTTTTCAAATAAGTCTTCCTTCTATTACTAATTCTTCGTACAATATTTAAACCATGCTTACTACCATGCTCAATACTTCCTGCTTTCCCCAATCCTATTTCTACTCACACACCTCTCATCTCCTCCACTCCTCTCTCTAAAAACAAAATGTAACACAGAGACTGCAACTATAGCAAACCACCCATCCCAAAACAGCTATGCAAATATCTCACCATGTTTACTTACCATGAATTTCATGTACTGCCATAAACTAAAATATTTCCATACACACAATCAAATTACAACGAATCCCAACAAAAAACAAAATATTCATTAACAACTCAATTCTACCTACATTAATTAAGTTATGTGGAAGCATACACCCCAACCTAGGACCACTCCATAATACTAACAAAAACATTAATTCTAAATCCCTAAACTTTATTACTTGAAATCTAAGAAGTATCTGCAGAAAATCAACCCTTCCCTGCTTGGATTAATCAATACAAACCCAACATAGTAGCATTAACAGAAACATGGTTGAAACCAAACTTAAAGGACAATGAAATACTTCCACCAAATTATAATTGTGATGCCCGTGCACAGGCCCAGCAATCAAGGAGCCTCAATCCTCATCACTAACACCAGTGAGTGGTGTCCACATTGGGAAGGATAACAAATACAAACACAGTGAAGTAAAATTTCCCTTAAGAGCACACAGAGATCATAGTCAGTCTGGGGCTGGCTTCTCCTTTTCCCTCCTGATCCTCAATAAGACTCCCCACTGGCACAGCTATAGGGTCCAGATCTCAGCCTAGTGGTCAAGCTAAAAACCTCCAGCACCCTCTCTGTCTAACCAGTGCTTTATGTCCCTGCCCAAATAGCTGACACACACACACACACACACACACACACACACACACACACACACACACACACACACACACACACACACACACACACATACACACACACACTTTGATATGTGAGCTATATACAAATGCACAGACACACCTAGGGAAGGCTGGCACAGGTTCTCCAGCTATGCTCCCTTCTGCCCAGACTATACGGTAATACCATTTGTCACCAACCACTAATATCAGCTACTGATAAGGCCCTTATCAAATGGTGTCCAATTATTACAATGCAATATTATTATCCAAATGCTGTGTGTGACTGAACAGCAAAGCTTATTGGAGTGGCTTGGCCAGTATCACTATGTACATGCAATGTACTCTAGAGCTTAAATTATCTCTACACAAAACAGCCACAGTTGAAAAGTTTAAAAATATTTAATAGTAAATAATAAGAACATAAGACAATACTTCTTACTACATAGTGCTAGTCAATAGTTCAGGGATCACAGGAAAATGCTTAAAATAATACAGTAGAATAGTTCTGACATCAGTACAGAAAAACAACTAGTCTAATCTTCCTATTTCCTATATCTATATCTAACACCAAACACAGTTCTAAAATAAACTTACATATAGAGCAAGACAGTGCTGGTGATGTTGTCAGTTCTGAAAACAAATGTCAAATGCTCTGATTCTCTGTCTCTGTCCTTAAATTGATAACACAGCACCACTGACTCATTTCAGATTACATCATTATTCTCTGTTTCCCAGGCTAACAGAAACTCTACATTTACATTGCTTTGATCTTGCACCTGGTCAGGAAACCACAGTAATTAAAGACATTATATATGTAAAATCTAGCAATTAACTCTGGTCTCACAACAAAATAAAGAATATGCTGGTTCAGACAGCATGGCTCCAAGCCTGGAGATCAAAAACAGTCATAAAATGCTTGGCTTATCAGCTTTCTTACAGCAGAGTGCACTGTTGTTACATTTTTTGCAGTTCAACATCCAGTACAGTCTTTTCACATTTAGGAGACCAAGCCTGTGGCTTATATTAATATTCGCAAATGACAGAATTATTTACAAAATTCTATCCACTAGGCTGGCAGCCTTCACATATCTTCACATATCCCCCCCGGAGAACACAAGTTAGTTTTTCAAGTGACCCTTGAGAAACATTCCTTGAGAGGGTTAGGTCTATCTGAGTATACCTTACCCCATTATCTGTCTTGAGAGCCCATCTGCATTGGCATTGCTGATCCCACTGCGGTGCTGCACTGACATATCATATGCTTGCAACTCTAGGCTCCATCTTAGCAACTTGGCATTTTGCTGGCTGGCTCTGTGTAACTATGTTAGGGGATTGTGGTCTGTAACTACAGTGAATTTGCTTCCATACAGATAAGGATGAAGTTTCTGCAGTTCCCACACTATGGCTAGACATTCCTTTTCTGCAGCTGCATAGCATTCCTCCCTGGGTTGGAGCCTACAACTGAGATAAACCACTGGGTGCTCTTCTCCCACTGAAGAAATCTGTCTAAGTACAGCCCCCATCCCATGGTTCTAAGCATCCACCTGCACAACAAATTCTTTACTGTAATCTGGACTGGCTAACACAGGGGGTCTTCATAAAGCTTCTTTAAGCTTCTGGAATGCCTGCTCACATGCTGTGGTCCACACTACCTTATCTGGCCTGTTCTTCCTTGTCAGGTCTGTGAGGGGAGCAGCTATGGTACTATAACTAGGGATTAACTTTCTGTAGTACCCTGCTGTCCCTAAGAATGCCCTCACCTGCTTTTTGGTAACAGGTGCAGGCCATGCCTGAATGGCTTCCACTTTGGCAGGTTCTGGCCTGATCTTACCACTGTCCATTCTATGTTCCAGGTAGGAGACCTCTGCCATACCCACCTGACATTTGCTCGGCTTAATGGTCAACCCTGCCCTCTATAGTCTGCCCAGCACCTCCCTGAAATGTTGAAGGTGCTATTGCCAGGAATGGCCATAGATGGCAATATCATCTAGGTAAGCAAGGGCAAACCCTCCTGTTCCTGCTAGGATATGATCTACCAGCCTCTGGAAAGTCGCTGGGGCATGTTTCATCCCAAAGTGCATCTTTGTGAACTCATACAAGCCAAAAGGAGTCACAAAGGCTGACTTCTCTCTAGCACTGGGAGTCAAGGGGCACCTACTAATAACCCTTGGTAAGATCAATGGTTGTAAGATACTTAGCCCCACCCAGTTTATCTAGGGCCTCATCTGTCCTAGGCATGGGGTAAGCATCTGACTCTGTGTGACTATTTAATTTCCTGTAGTCCACACAGAACCTGGTGCTGCCATCCTTCTTTGACACCAACACCACTGGGGAGGCCCAGGGACTGTTGGACTCTTGAATTACCCCTAGTTCTAACATTTCCTGTATCTCCTTCCTCAGAGTTTGTTTGACTATCTCAGGCACCCTATAAAGGGCCTGTCTAATAGGCCTTTGTGGTCCTGTATCCACCTGGTGCTGCACCAGGTGAGTGCACCCTGGAGTCCCAGTGAACACGTCCACAGACATTTGTAACACTGCTTGGATTTCTCGAACCTGGGTAGGAGATAGCTGCTGGGACATTGCTACCCCTTCCACTGAGGTGTCAGTCCGAGCCCCACTGAGTAGATCAGTCAGCATATCTCCCTCAGACTCTTCCTGCAAGCCACTGCAAATACTCAGCACAAGGGCCTCCCTATCATGTTAAGGTTTCATCATGTTAACATGGTACAATTTGTGCTTCTGCCTCCTGCCTAGAAGTTCCACCATGTAGTTAACATCATTTACCTTTCTTACTAACTTGTAGGGTCCCTCCCAAGCTGCTTGCAGCTTGTTGTGCTTGACACGAATGAGAACCATTACCTGCTGCCCTACAGCATACTCTCTAGCTCGAGCATTCCTGTCATACCATACCTTTTTCTGTTCTTAGACTTCTGCCAGGTTCTTCTGGACCAAACCCATGACTTCCCTGAGCCTTATCCTGAGGTTTAGGACATATGCCACAACAGACTCCTTGTGAGATTCACACTCGCCTTCCCACTCATCACGAATTAAATCTAAAGGTCCCCTCACTCTATACTCATACAGCAACTCAAAGGGTGAAAAAACTGTGGATTCCTGGGGAACCTTTCTGTAAGCAAACAACAGATGGGTCAAATATTTGTCCCACTCCCTCTTAAACCGGTCTGCAAATGCCCATAGCATGGACTTGATTGTAGAGTTTAACCTCTCAACAAGACCATTAGCCTGAGGATGGTAGAGGTTGGTCTTTAGTTGATTCACTCTGCAGTACTTCCACAGTCAAACCAGCAGGTCTGACATGAAATTGGCACCTCTGTCAGTCAGTATTTCTTTTGGGAAAGCTACCCTACTGAAAACCTCTAACAAAGCATTTGGAACCTTTTCTGCCTCAATGGAGGACAAAGCCACTGCCTCAGGGTATCTTGTAGCATAATCTACTACCACTAGGATATACTTTTCCCTGTGGAACTTGGGGTACTCAGAGGACCCACAATATCCATAGCTACTCTCTGAAATGGCTTCTTAATTACAGGCAAAGGCATCAAAGGAGCTCTCACCTTGTCTCCTGCCTTGCCTACCTTTTGGCACTGCTCACAGGTCCTGCAGTACCCTGTTACATCTCTGGAAATTCCAGGCCAGTAGAAGTTCTGCATAATATGTCTCTTTGTATGTTTTATGCCCATATGACCTGCAAAGGGCATATTATGGGCTATGACTAGAAGTGCCAGATGGTAGGCTCTAGGCACTACCAACTTCTGTATTCTCTCACCGTCTAGCCCTCCCTCAGGGGTCCACTCTCTGTACAGATTCCCCCTTCCCTTGAGAATCAGGTCCCTCACTAGCTACCTCTCTCATGCCTTGCAATGTAGGGTCTGAGAGCTGAGCCTGTCTCAACTCTCTCTTTGTAACTCATCCCAGATCCCCTTCCACAGAAAGTCTGATATCCTCTGACAGCGGTGCTTCACTGTCAGCCTGGGTACTACTACTCACCTCTGCCCTTGCATTCACTCTGTCCAAGGGTTCATCAGTACGTACCAGCAGCTGTGGCTCAGCTTCAGTCTCACTGCTACAGAGTAGCTCCCTCCCTGAAGTAACCAACTCACCAGTCCCAAGTATGCAAGTATGCAGTCTGTCTTGGTCTCCCCTAGGCTCGCAGACTCACCTGCTTGTCTCCAAGCTTGACTGTGGGTACATAGTACTGCACTATCAAACTCATTCCCTATCAGGACACCTGCAGGAATATCCTCAAACACACCTACTTGCTGGCTTCCTTTTCAACCCTCCCAGTCAAGGTGAACCCTAGCCAAATGTATTTGGAATGGGATCCCTCCTAAAGCTCTGATTGGAGTAGATCACCCAAACAAGTAGTGCTCCTTTGTAAACATTGCAGGCTTCACAATGGTTATGTCAGAGGCTGTGTCTCTCTTAGCAATGGCCTCTTTGCCATTCGCTAAGATAGGATATAACCTCTTGTGGTAGTTTGGTACCCTTGTCTCAAGACAACCTACTGTTGGCATTTTGTCTTTTCCACTTACTGGCTCTCTCACCTTTTGTTCCCCACCTTGCCTCCGTGGACATATGTATGCCACATGGCCCCACTGGTTGCATTCAAAACATTTAACCCTAGGTCCTAGATGTTTGCCTGTACTAGTGGCTTCCCCTGCTAATGACAGATTCTGTTGGGCAGTCTGGGCTGCCCACCATGGATTCCTTTAGACCTATGAGCAGTACTGGGGGTCCCTTTCATGTGTAGAGATGCCCTGCTTGCTATGTATAGGTCTCTCTTCTTCTCCAACTCCTCTGAAGTAGCACATTGTCTTTCAGCTAACCAGATCCTCATGTCCTCAGGCAAGGTGCTAAGGGCTTGTTCCCTCACCAAAATGTCTGCCAGCCCTTCAAAAGTGGTGACCTGATATCCACTCATACACCTATGAAAATAAGTGCTCACTTCAACAACATATTCCCACACACTTTCATCTGCCTTGTGTCTATGCTCATAAAACTTTTTCCTATAAGTTTTAGGTGTTAGCTTAAAAAATTCTAACAAGCAATTTTTAATGGCAGTATAGTCAAAACAGTCAATGTCAGACATTTTAGACAAAATAGTTACAGCTTTACCATGGAGTAAGGGGGTCAGGAACCGTACCCAGAGCCTTTGATCAACATCATACTGTTTACATACCTTCTCAAACATACGAATGAAACTATCAAAATTATCCTCCTCTGTAAACTGCAGAAGAAATTTACTGACCTTTTGTGCTTCTGGGGTCCAGTTACTCCCTTCCCCATTACCTCCATGACTCTGGCAAAGAGTCAGCATCTCCTTTTCATGCTGCCTCTGCCGTTCCTTTTCCACAGCTTCCATTTCCAACCACCTGGCCTTCAACTCAAGTCTCTTTAGCTCCAGATGGATTTTTATGTCCTCTGCATAAAGGTTGAGCTGTCCATTCCCTGAGTGTTGTACATCTCCACGGTCAGTCTTCTCGTCATCCTGGTTGCTGTTTTCTGATGCAGCTGTGACCAAAGCTGAAATCATGTCTGCCTTAGTCAGGTTTCCCTGCACCAGTCCTTTAGCCTGGCACATCTCAGCCAACTGGCACCTTGTCAGCTTCCCATACTCCTCTGCTGATATGCTTGCCTGCTCTCCGTGATTAACTAAGCTCATAAAAGAAATAAAACAATTGTTATCTGAACTCTGAATATTCACTGTGTGGCTGATTTAGACTACAAAAACAGCTTCAGTGATCACTGTACACAAGCTAAAGGAATTCACTATCCACACCACTACACGCCAGTTAGTATGTGCCAACCATTTAATATGTGGTGTGGATATCCCACCACTGCCAAACAATTAATACGTGATGCTAGTGCACTGGCTCAGCAATCAGGAGCCTCAGTACTCACCACTGTGTGGGACGTCCACATTGGGAAGGATAACAAATACCCACACACAGTAAAGTACAATTTCCCCTTAAGAGCACACAGAGATCACAGTCAGTCTGGGGCTAGTTTCTCCCTTTCTCTCTGGATCCACAATAAGACTCCCCACTGGCACAGCTATATGGTCCAGATCTCAGTCTAGTGGTCAAGCTAAAACCTCCACCACCCTCTCTGTCCAACCAGTGCTTCATGTCCCTGCCCAAGTAGCTGACACACACACACACACACACAGACTTTGAGATATGAATTATATACAAACACACAGACACTCCTGGGGAAGGCTGGCACAGCTTCTCCAGCTATGCCCTCTTCTGGCCCGACTATACGGTAGTACCACTTGCCACCAACCACTAATATCAGCTACTAATAAGGCCCTTATCAAACGGTGTCCAATTATTACTGTGCAATATTATTCATAGGTTCAAAGGTAGGTACTAGGCTATCAGCCCAAGGGCCTATGTAAGCCTAGCCAACAAGGTTTCCTGGCTTACGCCACCCAAGAAAGTTATTTTCCTGTGCCCCTTTTGAGCAGAGCCACAGAAGTGATCCCCAGGGTGTATTTCCTATTTCCCATCCACTTATTAAGATTTTTCTTGAAGAGTGCTAATGAGGAACTTTGCTTAACATAGATGGGTAGCTTGTTCCAGAGTAATTGAAGTCTCTGGGACAGGATTCTATCCCTCCAGCATGTCCTGTTTAGTGTGGTGACAAGGTTTATGTCCCTGGATCATGTAGCTTGGAGGGATTGGGACTTCTTTAAGTGTAGCATGTCCAACATCTCTGGGTTTAACATTGCTTTATATGTTAGGCAGAGATCACCTCGGAGTAGGTGATATGCTACAGAGTAAAGCTGTTTTTTTGAGACGGTCAGTGCAGGGCATCTGTTTGAGGCTGGTAATCCTCTTTGTGAGGTACTTCTGTAGCCTATCCAGCTGCTACAGATGTCTTGTGAAGTACATTCCACAAGGGGCATTGTACTCTATAATGGGTCTAATGAGTGTCAAGTAGAGGGGAACAATAACCTCTTTTTTCCTGGATGAGAACCCTTTTATGATGAGGTGTGCCATGTAGAAGGATTTCCTGACTACCGTGGCAATGTGATTATCAAAGGAGAGGCTACTGTCCAACTGGGTCCCAAGGTATCTTATCACATATTCGGCATTAAGTAGACTGCAGCCTATGTGGTAGTTCATGGGTACAGAGTTTTTACAAAAGGGGATGACAATGCACTTTTTGGCATAAAGCTTGAGGCCATGGCTCTGACACCAGGCATCTGTCTCAATGAGGCCATTCTGTAGGATGTCCACATCATTTGAGGACTCAACTATGGCTCCTAGTTTGCAGTCATCTGCAAACTTCATTAGCCAAAGGCCTTCTGTGTTAGCCTGTACTTCAGAGAAGTAGATACCAAACAGGAGAGGTCCCAGGACTGAACCCTGTGGTACTCCACTTGTCACTGGTTTGAAGTCAGATTTGGAGTCTGCAACTTTTACAGTGTGGGTTCTGTCAGTGAGCCAATTGGCAACCCATCGTGTTACATAGGGATTTATACATAGTTTAGTGAGTTTAGCTATAATTCCAGAATGGGGGATGGTGTTGAAAGCCTTGGCGAGGTCAAGATAGGCTGTGTGAACCACCTTACCCTCGTCTACAGCTTTGGTGACTGCCTCAAAGAAATCAGTCAGATTCAGAAGGCATGATCTGCCTTTCACAAACCTGAACTGGGTGGGGTCCAGAGTTTGGAGGTTACCAATGTCTTTGTTTATGAGTTCCATGATGTTATGTTCCATGGCCTTACAGACCAGGCTCATCAGGCTAATAGGGCGATAGTTCCCAGGATCACTTGTGGCTCCCGCTTTGTGGAGTGGGATAACTGTTGCTGTGTGCTATTCAGTGGGCACAATGCCTGATGTGAGATTATGATTGAACATGGTGCTTAGGTGGGGTGCCAGTTCATTCTGAAGTTCATGTAAAACGCAGCCTGTGATGTTGTCCTGTCCCATGGATGCTGTGTTTTTGGCTTTAGAAGGTACAGCTTTTATCTGCATAGTTGTGATTACAGGGACTCTGCATTCTTCCTGTATAGATGGGGGCCCTTTACGGGATGAGAGGAAGGTAAAGTTAGCACTGAACCAATCTGCAGGACTTTGGCAGTATCACTTGGCTCTGTAATGTTCGTGCCATTGTGTTGTAACTCAGAGCAGATCTGGGTGTTGCCATTGAGATTCTTGAGATAGCTATAGAATGCGTTGTGGTTGTCTCTAGAATCAGTGATGATTTTGTTTTCATAGCTAGCTTTGGAGGATCTTATAAGGGATCTCAGCTTCTTACTGAGGCTGACCAGGGAACTCCTCCACTCATGGGATTTTACTCTATTTTGCAATAGTTTCTTCCTTCTGTTGTAGAGTTTGTTTATGGCATGGGACCACCAGATTGGCTTCCTTTTTTTAGAGGATAGCATCTTGATTCTGTTTGGGATAACACGATCTATGCACTCGTGTAAGTGCTTATTGAGTGCATCTGTGTAGGATTCAGCAGTCGTAACTGTATTGTCCATCTGCATGGGTGTCATGAAGTTCATCACTTCTGTCTTAAGAAGTTTGAAGTTGGCTTTGGAGAAATTTTTTACCATGATTTCTTTAATGAAGGGCGGGGGCAGGATGTGGATATCTAGGGTGATTAGCTTATGACCTTATGATCTGACCAACGAGGAATTGACTTTAGGTGTGGAACACTGGTCACACATGTCAGTAATGACTAGGTCTAGGATATTGTTGCCCCTGGTGGGGGTGTGAATAAGTTGATTCAGGGCATTGGAATTTATGAATTCCAGAAAACGTTGAGCAAAGGAGTTGGTACATGAGTAGTTTTGCCAGTTAATGGTGGGTTAGTTGAAATCGCCCATTATTAGGGTGTTTGGTTGAACCTTAATATTTTCCAGTATATCAAGAAAAGAGGAGTGGGAATCCTGGGGTATGGTGGGAGATCTGTAGCAAGCTACAATTTGGATTGCAGTTTTGCCCAGAATTAGTTGCACTTTTATAACCTTGGATGCATTATGCTGAGCAACTAGCCTGGAGGTGTGGATATCCTAAATGAATATCGACACACCTCCACCTTTGGTGTTCCGGTCGAGGTTAGATGGCCGTAAAGTGCAGTATGAGTTATTGCATGGTAATGCAGGGGTGCTGTCTTGAGTCTTGAACGAGGTCTCAGTCACTGCACAGATATCGATGTTCTCCATTTTAAGGAGTTCCTTGAGGGAGTGCATTTTGAGATTTAGACTTCTAGCATCGAGTAGCATTACCCTCAGTTTTTGCTTGCCTGTTCCTATTATGGTGGTGAATTTTTCATTTGAACCTTGCCTAAAAAAGGCACTATAGGGGCAACAAGAGCCTTAACCAGTATCCGGAATCCCAGGGGTGACAGGTGCAGGCCATCTCTGGAAAAGCATTGTGGTCTGTCAACCATGTCGTCCCAGGCAGACAGATACTGGATCCCCTTAGAATGACACCAGAAGCTTAGCCACTTGTTAAAGTCAATCATTTTGTCCTTGTACTATGGTATCATTCTGGGTAATGGCAGGATGCTACTCAGGGCTAGGGTCATACCTGCCTGGGCTACAAGATCAGAGAGCTCTTCCATGTCTCTTTTCATGTAGTTCAGGGAGGTACATCTCAAGTCTTTCACGCCAACATGGACAATGACAGAGTCATATTTGTACTTGTTGTGGTGACCTGAGTGCGTGGGTTATGTAGCGGAGCCTAACACCTGACAGACAGCTGACAGTAACCTTCTCCTTGTTTAGCCTGGTGAGTGGGACATAAGTGTGCCTGACTATAGAATCACATATAACTAGTGTGTTGGGTACGTTGTTTTGCCTTATGGGCTGTGGTTGAGTGGCACACTGAGTCTGTGGGCTATGTGTCATTTGGGTTGTGTTGGAGGGTGAAGGTTGCTTGTGTTTCTGCTTTGGAGGTCTCTGTTGCTTGAGCAGATTATTATTGAGAGCCTCTGCGAATGTTTTTGTGTTTCTATGTGTGGATTTTGGTGGTGTAGGTTTAGTGGGACTATGTGATGAGTGTGGTGTGGTGTGGTGCAAGTGTTTACCTTCTCTTCTTGACTGTCAAGTTCAGTCTTGGTTGGAGAGAGCTTTACTTCCAGTTTGGCTAGATAAGTGCATCTCTCACAGGTTGGGGTATTGGGTGGTAGGAGGAGAGGGTTGTCTGTGTACATGAGGCAATTGCTACATTGCCTCAAGATGCCCAGATTCATCAGATAGACAGGAGAGAACACTGGGAGATGACCCTTGGACATGCATGAATAAAAAAGCTACTTTCCTATTGACAAGTGAGGCAAGTGAGTATAAGAGATGTTTTTCTCTAAGCAAGTGAGGAAAGTAAGTACAAAAAATGTTTTCCTCTAGGTAAAGAGGAAGGTTGAATGCTGTAGTAATTTGTAGCTTATTTAGTACTAACACCAAGTTCTAAACAAGTGCTGAGCACGAATAAGCAATTTCAAGTGCTAAAACTAAGAATCGGCACCTGGATCTTATGGTAGATAGGCTACCTAGTGCTTATCGCTCCCACTGATAAGCTAGAATGCTTCCCTCCAACACAGAAAGGCTTGGGGGGGCTCAGAAGCTTACAAACAGTCCTGGATACAGCAAATGTGTATCTGGACTAGACTAGTTACAGGAAAGGTGGGAAACAAGCACAAACACGGCTTTTAAACCAGAAAGTTGAAAGAGATGGAAAAACTGCCCAAACGGCCAATAAACTACAATTTCTGGGCCAGAAACCACTCTTGTGGTAAATTGGCTACTTAGTGCTTACCACTTCTACTGATAAGCTAGAAGACTTCCCTCCAACACAGAGAGGCTTGGGGGGGGCTCAAAAGCTTACAAACAGTCCTGGATATAGCAAATCTATATCTGGACTAGACTAGTTACAGGTGAGGTGGGAAACAAGTGCAAACGTGGGCTTTTAAACCAGAAAGTTAAAAGAGATGGAGAAACTGCCAAATGGCCAATAAACTACAATTTCTGGGCCAGAAACCACTTTTGTGGTAGATAGGCTACATAGTGCTTACCCCTCCCACTGATAAGCTAGAAGGCTTCCCTCCAATACAGAAAGGCTTGTGGGGCTCAGAAGCTTGCAAACAGTCCTGGATACAGCAAATCTGTATCTGGACTAGACTAGTTACAGGAAAGGTGTTAAACAAGTTTATCCAAATGGTAAGTATGACTGAACAGCAAAGCTTATTGGAGTGCCTTGTCCAGTATCACTATATACATGCAATGTACTTTAGAGCTTAAAATATCTCTACATAAAACAGCCAGAGTTGAAAGGTTTAAAATATATAATAATAAATAATAAGAACACAAGACAATACTTCTTACTACACAGTGCTAGTCAAGAGTTTAGAGATCACAGGAAAATGCTTAAAATAATACAGTAGCATAGCTGACATCAGTACAGAAAAACAACTAGTCTAATCTTCCTATTTCCTAGTTATATCTAAGAGCAAGCACAGTTCTAAAATAAACTTATATATAGAGCAAGGCAGTGTTGGTGATGTTGTCAGTTCTGAAAACAAATGTAAAATGCTCTGATTCTCTGTCTCTGTCCTTAAATTGATAACACGGTACCCCTGACTCATTTCAGATTACATCATTATTCTCTGTTTCCCAGTGATAACACAGCACCACTGACTCATTTCAGATTACATCATTATTCTCTGTTTCCCAGGCTAACAGAAACTCTACATTTACATTGCTTTGATCTTGCACCTGGTCAGGAAACCACAGTAATTAAAGACATTATATATGTAAAATCTAGCAATTAACTCTGGTCTCAAAATAAAAGAAAGAATGCACTGGTTCAGACACCACGTCTCCGAGCCATAAGATCAAAAATAGTCATAAAATGCTTGATTTATCCGTTTTCTTACAGCAGAGTACATTGTTACATTTTTGCAGTTCAACATCCAAAACAGTCTTTTCACATTTAAGAGAACAAGCCTGTGGCTTATACTAATATTTACAAAATTCTATCTAGCTAGGCTGTCAACCTTCACATATCTTTACAATAATATATTTAGGCTAGACAGAGCCAATAAAAAAGGAGGTGGTATAGGCCTATTTTCCCAAATACACTTCCTATAACCCTTCTATATGAAAACATCCCCAAATTCTCAACAGCTAACATCCTTGTCTCCATATTAAAACTAAACAGTTGCAAAAGCAACTGCATCATAACATTATACATCCCCAGGACATAGCATCCCTATACTTGAAGATATCTTAGCCTCAATCTCTAACAAAATAAGCATGGAAACTGTTGTTCTAGAAGATGTTAATATCGATAGGCTCAGTCTTTCTACAGACTATAAACTGTCAATCTACATGGTTATACCCAAGTTATTCATTTTCCCACACGATTCAACAAAAATGCCAACCATAAATCAGTTCTTGACCGGATACTATTTTCCACCCCTGCTAACTTTACATGTACAGGAACACTTCCTGACTCCCTCAGAGACCAACTTCCAACCTATGTCCTCAGGACCATAACCCAAACTATAAAAAAGCGTACACTTAAATCTACACATTGTCCAACTAACTTCTCTCAAGACTGTTTTATAGAATCCTTAAAATCCATTAACTGGTCCATCCTTAAATACCTCCCCTTAAATGTAACAGTAGAATATTTTAATAACACATTTCTCAGCATCCTTAACTCTCTAGCCCTCTTTTACAGTAAAAGAACTAAACATAGTCTGGCTCCATGCCTCTCCACGTCCACTAAACTCCTCATGAAACACAGGGAGAAAGCATGAAACACAGAAAAAATCCAACTCCCCAGTACTGGCAAATATTTAGACAACTCTACAATCAGGGTTAAGAAACAACAAACAGTAGAGAAAAGATTGTACTACACCCATATACAAGACAAGCACGTAAAAAAAAATTCTGGGCATCTAGATCAAAAACCAAACTCCTCCTGTTCACTCCAAAACTCCTATAACTCAGCAAATATAATTTCAAGGTTCACTCCATTAACAATACTGTAATCAAAATAGTATCCCACATCAACTACTAGGAGTCATAGCAGCTGATAAACTGAAATTCTACCTCCATATCCAAAATAACAAAAAAACACCAAAAACTTGGAATGCTTTATCGAAATAAAAATTTCCTTAATTCAAAAACTAAAGTCACTCTTGCTAAACCTTTCTCTTATCCTCTTTCATGCATGATGCCTCTATATTCACAAATGTGCAGCCTGCACTGAAAAATGAAGTTATTAGTTGCTATAAGAAAATTGCCAAATTTGCCGACAGTACCAGCTTCCACACTCATCACTGTGAAATCCTCCATTCCTTTTACTGGCTTGAACTCCCTAACTCTCTCTCTTACCTACAACTTATAAATATGCACAAACTTATCTGTAAACCTGAAGCATGTCCATTGCTTCACCAATTAATTAATTTATTAATCCCAAGCAGAACTCTTGGATCTGAAGATGAACAACTCCTCTTTATATCAAAACCTTCTAACTTGTCCAGAAACAATCTATATTCACACTGTATCACAAAACTCTGAAGCACCCTTCCTCTAACAACCAGAACAGCTTCCATTTTAGCCTCCTTTAAACACTCCCTGCAACAGCACATAAGCCATCATATCTCTCAACTGTTTAGATTTTTGCAGAATGTCTAGATTTTTGCCTCTTATTTTTGGTCTGTTCCTCATAAAATTTCAAGTTTTCTGGCAAATCATAGAAGGTTGAACTCAGAAAATAATGTCAAACATTTGTGTTTCAGACTTTATAACCTTCAGAAAATTCATGCTAATGCAAAATCTGTTATTCTATCAGCCTTCTAAGTTTATAGGAGCAGTGTTTTAAAAGTGTCCCTATTTTTGGTCCTTTGCACCCCCATTATTTAAGGTTATGTCCAGATTTCTCATGCTAAGAGGTTGAGATGTATGTAAGCCATTTTTGGATCTGTTCATGCTCTAACCCTGGCTAATTACAGCCTGCCTTCCTACTTCCCAGTCATACAAAGTACCTTCTTACCTTAACCTCCTTTCGTCTTCCTCCACTTTTCACTGCACCCCTGTACTCTAACGCTCCACTCTTCATTCAGCATCATACCTATTGACCTGAATAACTCTTCTGAGCATGCTTCATATTAAGACAGACTTCCTATAAGCTAATCTTCTCCTACCCATCTCTACATCCTAAATAATTTCCTAAATCCGGATGTTTAATCTAACCATGTCTTATGAAAATTGTAATTTATAAAATGTGTATAACCTACTCAAATGAATGTATAATCTTCTTCTGTGCAGCTGTCTCATGCAGCATATTCCATAATGCTGAGAACTGTATGATTTCTTGTACGCATCTTCTTGTAACTCAATTCATAACTATGGAAATGAAATTGTGAAGTAGCTCCACATTAACTGGATACATCCTCTCTATGGGACATTTCTTTATGCAGTCAAATCAAACAAATATCACACAATTCTCAGTTATGCTTATATAAAATTTTAGGTACAAGTCTCAAATGAATTCTCACTGTTTAGATAAAATGGGTATATGCCTCATTTGCTGTATGTTTGCTAAAATTACAGTGTGACTACATACATACAGTGCAAAATAATCCTGAATATTCTAGTGATGTGTGTGAGCTTAACATGCTGAATATAGGTTCATAGGTAAGTAGTAGGCTAGCTGCCCTTGCAGAACATTTTAAATCTAGCCAGATTCCACTTTTGTGCTCAAAATCACCTATCCCATTTGGCCTTACCGATCCCATGGTTGTTAGTTATATATCACCCCTAACGAGAATAACTGGGCTCATGCCATAGATAATTTGAGGAGATGCATGTATGGGATAAAGCATTTCAGAGCTGCCTCTGTCGATTAGTAGTACAGGGGCAGTCCTGGGGTAAATTTTCTGTTTCCCATCCATAGATCTAAGATGTGCTTGTATATGGATAGGGATGAACTTTGTTTTATGTAGATGAGGACTCTGTTCCAGAGCAGCAGAGGGGGGTGAAGTTGGCACTGAATCAATCTGCCAGGATATTGGCAATATCAGTGGGATCAGTATATTTAATGCCATTCTGTTGTAACTCACAGCAGATCTGAGCATTGCCATTTAGATTCTTGGCATAGCTGTAGAATGCCTTGTGGTTGTCTTTGGAATATTTGGCAATTTTATTTTCATAACTAGCTTTGGAGGATTTTATGAGGGATCTCAGCTTCTTACTGAGGCTGGTAAGGGAGTTTTTTGCATTCTGGGATTTTCATCTTTTCTGCAACAGTTTCTTCCTTTTGTTGTAAAGTTTGTTTATGGCAGGGGACCACCAGATTGGCTTCCTTTTTTGGAGGAGAGCGTCTTGGTTCTATTTGGGATAGCACGATTCATGCATGAGTGGATGTGCTCATACAGTGCCTTAGTGTAGGATTCAGCAGTTGAACTTTCACTTCCTGTCTGCATGGGTGTCATGAAGTTTGTCACTCCTGACTTGAGTAGCATGAAGTTGGCTTTGGAGAAGTTTTTTACAGAGGTTTCCTTACTGGGGGCTGGGGGAGGGATGTGGATGTCAAGGGTGATTAGCTTATGGTCAGACCTGACCAACGAGGGGGTGACCATAGGTGTGGAGCATCAACTTCCCATGTTGGTAATGATGAGGTCTAGGATATTGGAGCCCCTGGTGGGACTATGGATTAGTTGATCCAGGGCATTGGAATTTATGAATTCCTAGAACCATTGGGCTAAGGTGTTGGTACACGAGTAGTTTTCCCAATTAATGGCAGGGTAGTTGAAATCACCCAGTATTAAGGTGTTTGGTTGTATCTTAATATTTTCCAGTATGTTTAGAAAGGTGTAGTGAGAATC
>NC_056751.1:758116516-758137109 GCF_019279795.1 Protopterus annectens
TCTGTAATATATTTTTTTTGGATGAAGCATGGGTTAAAAGCATGTTTGACAATTTCTCATCTACCTGTAACAATGCACACCTTTATTATACATAATCTGATTCACTTCTACTGTCATTGTATTTTCCCACGGTGTATGAAATAGTTGAGATGAATATTATATGTCTTTTTGTCAGCTCCTTTACTGAAACCCATTTGGTCAACACTGATATACAAAAATTGGTCTCTGCTGAAATAATTTTCATAGGGAAAGCCCCCACATCAGTCTGAAAGGTGTTGGGAGTCTGGCTTAATGGTTAATGGCTTAATGGCATACTCCCTACACCAAATAATGTAAATACTTCTAAGGTCACCAAATCTCTGGAGTAACTAGCAAATAGTTTTGCCCAAAGCCAGTGCAGCCTATCACTTTCAACAGAATAAGCTCCAATAAGATGGCCTTCAGAGACTTAAACAATACCTTTTGTGACACTAGGGAAATACTACCAGTCCAGCTGTCTGGAATTTTGTAAATAATTATATGTCACTTGAAAATATTAATATGATTTATATAGAATTGTTACACTGCCAGCCCAGCTATCTGGAATTTTGTAAATAATCATACGTCATTTGTGAATATTGATATGATTTACACAGAACTGTATGTTGTGTACTGAGCTTCAGTAATGTAACCACAGTGTGCCCTACTGGAAAAGAACAGAAATGTATATAAACTATGTACCTGTGCAAATGTATTGTTTAATAGCAGAAGCTGGAACATACAGAGTTAACTTGCAAAACTTCAAGAAAATAAGTTGGAATCAAAGTGTTTTACAATTGTGTTATCTCTCAGTTTCAGTGCAGCAAGCAGACACAATGTCTAGCGCTAGAACATTTTCTATTGTCTGAAACAGAAATAATTGCTAGGTCTAAAATGTAGAAGTGCTTTATTGTTTTGCGACTTCCAGTTCTGAGCAAACTTCTGAGAGAGATGTATTTTTGACACAGAGGTGTTAAATTTTAAGTATCTGTTTAGCCTGGGAACTGAGGTCAGCTGGCAAAGAGTGATGTCATCCAAGCTAACCCAGCAGTAGTGTTTATTATTAATTTAAGAATTCTCTCAGAGAAAGACTGGGCATTTTGTATTTTGTCTTTGATCTGGAAACATCCACTCGTCATCATCTGCACGTGTCTGTGAGTAAGATTTAGGCATAGTATCTCTTTTAGAGATAGATAGGAATAGTAAAGATTAGTTTAGATGTTTTCTGTATTTATTTGAGACTGTCCTGTAATGTTTTAAAATATTTTCTGTGATTCTGAACTCTGTAGTCACTATTTTGAGTTATTGAGTGTTGTCTTGTTCTTTTATTATTTGTTATTAAATATATTTAAACTTATCTTGACACTGTACAGGCCACCCCTAATAGCCTGGAGCTTGGTCAAAACCTTCCATTTGGATAATAGTAACATTACACAGTAAGCTCAATCACCCTTTGCAAGGGCCTTAGAGTAGCTGATAAGTAGTAGTTGGCAGCAGTGATAACTATCTTATAGTCTGGGCAGAAGGGGACATAGCTAGTAAACCTGTGCCAGCCTTCCCCAGGAGTGTCTAAGTGTTTGTAAATAAATCAAATCTCAAAGTGTGTGTGTGTGTGTGTGTGTGTGTGTGTGTGTGTGTGTGTGTGTGTGTGTGTGTGTGTGTGTGTGTGTGTGTGTGTGTGTGCGTGTGTGTGTGTGTGTGTGTGTGTGTGTGTGTGTGTGTGTGTGTGTGTGTGTGTGTGTGTGTGTGTGTGTGTGTGTGTGTGTGTGTGTGTGTGTGTGTGTGTGCGTGTGTACGTGTGTGTGTGTGTGTGTGTGTGTGTGTGTGTGTGTGTGTGTGTGTGTGTGTGTGTGTGTGTGTGAGCTACCTAGGCAGGGACACGAAGCACTGGTTGGACAGAGAGGGTGCTGGAGGTTCTGGCTTGACCACTTGGCTGAGATCTTAACCCTATAGCTGTGCCAGTGGGGAGCCTTATTGGGGATCTGGAGAAAGATGGAGAAACCAACCCCAGACTGACTGTGATCTCTGTGTGCTCATAAGGGAAATTGTTCTTTATTGTGTGTATTTGTCATCCCCCCATTGTGTACGTCCCTCACTGTTGCCTGTGGTGAGGATTGAGGCTCTTTGATTACTGGGCCTGTGTAGGGGCATCACACCTTTCATCCCTTACTCCAAAGTTACCACTATGGTGTGGTATGAGAGGCTTGTGTACTTTAAAATTTTTTACCCTCTTACACACACACACACACACACACACACACACACACACACACACATATATATATATCCATAGGGATTTTAGATCTTAAATGAAGGTTTCTGTAAATAGGGCAACTCAGACTAAATTCTAGGCCAGCAGTTATGAAAGAGTGTCCTTTTTCTTTAATGTTCATGAAAGTACAGTAAGGTTTGGCATTGTCTTACATGCAAGCATACAAATTTTTTGATGATAAAAGGGGCTTCCATCTCAGGAAAAATGAGATAGCTTGAGACCCACCCCCACACCTATGTAGTTACTTTACTGTGCTATGGCTGGACAAGTTCACTCCCACTGACCTTATTGATAAGTACTATAGGCTTCTTTCCATGTTACTGATCATTCACAAAGAAGAGTTATTTTAGGCATGCTATGGTCTATTGTACTAAACTGGCGAACAAGGTTACTGAAATAAGATCAGCAAGGACCACCGTGGAATTATATCACCTTTCAGCCAGCCCAGGAGGTGCTGCATTTAGCAGTCCACTGGCTCAGATCCCATGTGTTGTACTTATCTCAGCCAGCCTTTCTGCTATTCATCTTATACCACTTGAAACAAAAAAAAAAATACCACCTGCTAGATTTTAATCCTGGCTTTTACAACCATAATGACTTCTGTGTCACTTATCAATGTACCTCCTTCTAAAAGAGTGGCAGTTGCTGTTTGAAAGTGATTGGTTCTCTGGCTGATTCCCAGCTGAGGTGTTTGCATATTCTGCCTGCATCCATGTGTGTATTTGTTGGGGTATTTCTGGCTGATTCCCAGATGAGGTGTTTGCATATTCTGCCTGTGTCCATGTGTGTATCTGTTGGGGTATCTCTGGCTAATTCCCAGCTGAGGTGTTTGCATATTCTGCCTGTGTCCATGTGTGTATTTGTTGGGGTATCTCTGGCTGATTCCCAGCTGAGGTGTTTGCATATTCTGCCTGTGTCCATGTGTGTATTTGTTGGGGTATCTCTGACTGATTCCCAGCTGAGGTGTTTGCATATTCTGCCTTTGTCCATGTGTGTATTTGTTGGGGTATCTCTGGCTGATTCCCAGCTGAGGTGTTTGCATATTCTGCCTGTGTCCATGTGTGTATTTGTTGGGGTATCTCTGGCTGATTCCCAGCTGAGGTGTTTGCATATTCTGCCTGTGTCCATGTGTGTATTTGTTGGGGTATCTCTGGCTGATTCCCAGCTGAGGTGTTTGCATATTCTGCCTGTGTCCATGTGTGTATTTGTTGGGGTATCCTCTTGCTTCCAACATCACAAAGGCACACTAATAGGTGAATGTGCAATAGTCCAAATTCGCCATACCAATGTGTGTAATCTGTGCACAAATATTTTTATATCCTTTGATGGACTGGATTCATACATCTCAACTGATCAGATTTCAAAGAGTGTCCAGATTTTTGGCTTATATTTTGGGTCTTTCCCTTGTGCCATTTGTGGTTTTCAGGCAAATCACTGAGGACTGATGTCATTAAAAAATAGCATTCATTTGAGTTTCAGACTTTATATACTTCAGAGAAATGCATGGTAATGTAAACCCTGTTATTCTAGCAATTTTATGTTTATAAGAACAATATCTAAAATCTGTCCCGTTCTTTGGGCTTCCCCCCTAACCCAACACACACACTATTTTAGGCTTTGTCCAGATTTCTTGCACTAAGAGGTTGAGAGATATGACTGGCTTCCTATCCATGAATCCATGATTGGCTCCATCATATTCCTTTTGCTCAAAGGGATAGGCTCCAAATTCCTTATGACAACACTGAACAGGATAATGTACTGGAAAATAAATGAAATAAAACACACTGTATGCATTATTTACATTATAGGAAGATTTATAGCCAGTTTGCATTGTCAAAAGTGCAAATATGAATTGTTTGTCAAAACTGCTTGTCTTCTTATTTTTTTTGTATTTTTTATTTTTGTGATTAAGATGGAGTTATAGAGAATGAGTGAATACCTATGGCCAAGTAACCTGTGAATGACCCATCAGATCAATAATAGTTAAAAGTTTATTTTTAACATTAGTTGCTTGTAACCTTTGTCTTTATTTACTTCTTTGAAAATGCAGTTTATTGAAAATGAAAACATAAAATAAGAATGACAATCCTCCAGTTATTATCACTCTGATTTATTTACCAGGTAAAAGTAAATAAAATGGTCGTCACAGGTCGTTACATGGAGTTTGACCCTGATGTCACATTAACAGCAGATCAGCTGGAGGCAAAGCAGAAGAAAGTGGAAAAGATTAAAACAATGGTGGCACAGACAAGGTATCCAGACTAAGAGTGTTCACTGTTTTACATCCTCTCAGCAAAGTAATAGCTAAAAAATGTAAGATTCATCAGCAGTTTAGACTACTATTTCATACTGCTACAGAGCAAAGTTCCAAAGAGTATTTGGGCAACTCAGTAGTATAATGACTAATAGTGTTGGCGTGGCGTGACCTAATATATATATATATATATATATATATATATATATATATATATATATATATATATATATATATATATATTCACTTCATAACACTGAAAGCTCAAAACACTGAAACTCAAAACACTGAAACCAAAACAATGAAACTTCAAAATCCTGAAAACTCAAAACGCTGAAACTCAAAACACTGAAAACACATATCATACATATACTGAGTTTAAACAACATAAATCATAGCACTTTTCACCAAGTGTAAGCAGGGTGACAAAACCCCCTGCACCCCCCATGTGTGGGGCTGCACCCCCCACACCCCCTGCTACTTATATGTATATCAGCTCCAAGATTGCACTTCACTACACTAAGTGCAATCTTGGAGTTGATATATTTAAGTAGCAGAGGGTGTGGGAGGCGCAGCCCCCCACATGGGTGGTGCAGGGTAGCTTGCCCCCCTTCTTACAGTTGGTGGAAAGTGCTATGGTTTATGTTGTTTAAACTCAGTATATGTATGATATGTGTTTTCAGTGTTTTGAGTTTCATTGTTTTGAGGTTTCAGTGTTTTGAAGTTTCAGTGTTTTGGTCTTCTATATTATGAAGTTTTCTCATTTTCAGTGTTTTAAGTTTTCAGTGTTATGAAGTGAATCTCTCTCTCCCTCTCTCTCTCTCTCTCTATATATATATATATATATATATATATATATATATATATATATATAAACGTTCATCTGCAGGAAGGAAGGACCACAACACTAGTGTGTTAGAACAGCAAGTAAATTATAAAATCCCTGCTACCTTGCAAGTGCTGGTACCATGCATGCTGTATGCCCAAAGTACTGCATATTTATTTATATTTTACCAACCATAACATAAAAGTTTGGTTAAATAGTTGTGTCCTTTATACAACAGCTCCCCTCTTTACTGTTACAGTTGCTGTTGTTTCATTACTAATATTGTTCCTTTTTTCTCTTGTTTCTACTCACTAATCCAGACACTTATAGTTGGGATTCCATCTGAGTGATGACTAGTGTTTCCTTTGTGCCTTTCTCTGCTCTTGGGGAAGTGGATATGATGGGCTCTGTAACAGAGAGAGGCTGCAGGACCACTGCTAATAGTGCTAACTTTCCTGGCCATGTTTCTTCCAGCCTTGCACCCTCTGCTGTCTGCCGTGTATTTTCCACAGCTGTGACAGTGCCAGTAAATTGTCTGCGTCATCAGTGTGCACTAAATGAGTCACAAGCAGTCTGTGTCATCATAGTGCACTGAATGAGTCACAAGCGGTCTGTGTCATCAGTGTGCACTGAATGAGTCACAAGCGGTCTGTGTCATCACTGTGCACTGAATGAGTCACAAGTGGTCTGTGGCATCAGTGTGCACTGAATAAGCCACAAGCAGTCTGTGTCATCAGTGTGCACTGAATGAGTCACAAGTGGTCTGTGTTATCAGTGTGCACTGAATGAGTCACAAGTGGTCTATGTCTTCAGTGTACACTGAATGAGTCACAAGCGGTCTGTGTCAGTGTGCACTGAATGAGTCACAAGCGGTCTGTGTCAGTGTGCACTGAATAAGTCACAAGCAGTCTGTGTCAGTGTGCACTGAATGAGTCACAAGTGGTCTATGTTGTCAGTGTGCACTGAATAAGTCACAAGCGGTCTGTGTCAGTGTACACTGAATGAGTTACAAGCGGTCTGTGTCAGTGTGTACTGAATGAGTCACAAGCGGTCTGTGTCAGTGTGCACTGAATGAGTCACAAGCGGTCTGTGTCAGTGTGCACTGAATGAGTCACAAGCAGTCTGTGTCATCAGTGTGCACTGAATGAGTCAGAAGCGGTCTGTGTCAGTGTGCACTGAATGAGTCAGAAGCAGTCTGTGTCATCAGTGTGCACTGAATGAGTCACAAGCAGTCT
This sequence comes from Protopterus annectens, assembly GCF_019279795.1. Lineage (NCBI taxonomy): Eukaryota > Metazoa > Chordata > Ceratodontiformes > Protopteridae > Protopterus > Protopterus annectens. Next base: position 758,123,122 of record NC_056751.1, read on the forward strand.
GTGTCATCAGTGTGCACTGAATGAGTCACAAGCAGTCTGTGTCATCAGTGTGCACTGAATGAGTCACAAGCGGTCTGTGTCAGTGTGCACTGAATGAGTCACAAGCGGTCTGTGTCAGTGTGCACTGAATGAGTCACAAGAGGTCTGTGTCAGTGTGCACTGAATGAGTCACAATCAGTCTGTGTCAGTGTGCACTGAATGAGTCACAAGCGGTCTGTGTCAGTGTGCACTGAATGAGTCACAAGCGGTCTGTGTCAGTGTGCACTGAATGAGTCACAAGCGGTCTGTGTCAGTGTGCACTGAATAAGTCACAAGCGGTCTGTGTCAGTGTGCACTGAATGAGTCACAAGCGGTCTGTGTCAGTGTGCACTGAATAAGTCACAAGCAGTCTAGTGTATCATTCTCTCACCTTATTCTGCTGAGTATATATTTGTAGGTCACAGCTCTACAGTATGGAGGGATATCTCCCATTCTTCTAACAGAAGGAATGGATCTGTTTAGGAGGCCTGTTTAGCCCTTTTTTCTTACTCTAATTCATGCCTGATATCCCACAGAGTTTCCTAAACTTGTATCAGTACCATTTGAAGTGGTTTTGTATCATTACGCAGACTGGTTGGGTACTGAACTTCTGATACAGTGACTTGTAGTATATGGAGCACTATGACTGCACTCCAGTACAAGGAAAAAGACAAACTAGTTAAATGCTTCAGTAGTGTGATTTCCGATATTAATAATTGTTCTGCAACCCCCATAAACACTGTTAAGATAGGGTCTCAGACTAGGCAGTAAGAAACCACGGTGCTGGTTAGCAAACAATGGGGGCAGAAGTAAAAAAAAAGCTTTGTTTCTGTCTGCTGTCTAGGCCTACAATCTGTCCCTCGCCGATTTATTTTATTATTTATTTATTTGCTTTACATTTGTTGCCCGGGAGTGTCTGGCTGAGCTATTGCCCTTTTTCAGCAGAGGCCTGGGGAGAAAAGCTCCAAAGATATACAATGCAATAAAAATAGCAATACAGATACATTTCAATAAAAATAGCAGTAGAGAATTTTGGTAGTTAAAATACGTAAGCTACATACATATATATTGTTGACAGATAAAACAGTACTATAAACAAAAAGGGGACTGTTAAAAAAGTAGAATAACTTGTATGTTTTGGTTTAAAAAGAGGGTTGCGTAATTGCATAGAAAGCATAGGATGAAGTAGTTAATGGTAAGTTTTAGTCAGTTTGACTGTACTATAAAAAGTAGGTAATAACTAGGGAGGGTGAGTACAATGACAGGACCAGTGTTTTTTGAAGCAGTCTTTGGTTGCTAGCTTAAATTGTTTGGGGTAAGTCAGAGACCTTATTTCTAGTGGGAGTTTGTTCCATGCAATAGAGGGATGGTAGCTATATAAGTTGCACCCTGTGTTGAATTTGGGTTTGTGGATTTTTAGTAGGTCTTGGATTGAGCTTCAGAGGGTTAAGTGTTAAGTGTTGCAGTCTGTTCGACAGCACTCATTAAGTGTCTATCCTGCTTTGAAAGCCAACAAAACACAGCACCAATCATTTATGCTACTCTAGTATCATTTGGCAGATACAAAAACACTGGGATGGTGCAGTGGTCTACGCTGACATTTGAGTATCATGCTACTGTTCATGAAATGACAATAAAAAAACATATATTTTAACTGGTTCTTAGTGTACTAGCTGTAGCTACATGCAGTAGTAGTAATTTCCTGAAACTTGACCAAACAGGACACTGTAGTTTGAACTAATCTCTGTTTCCTAACTTGCCGTTTATTAATTCATCGTGCTTTTTGTCCCTAGTTCCCCAATCACACTCATGAGCTCACTAATACTTTACTAGTCCAAGATCCCTTCTCTCACTATGGGTAACAAGATCCCTTCTCTCACTATGGGTAACAAGATCCCTTCTCTCACTGTGGGTAACAAGATCCCTTCTCTCTTTGTGGGTAACAGTTACTCAAGGCAAGGTATCTTAGCTGAGTTGCCAACCATCAGTAAATTTTCAGACACTGTAATAAAAGTGAAAAAGGTGGTGTCAGTAAAGTCCGTTATAATGTTGATTTCAGTAAAAAAAAAAAAAAAAAAAAAAGTCAGATGCAAGGTTTATGAGGTCTTGTGTCAACAGGGAAAGTGTATCCTCAGATTTATGTAAATGGCTGGAAACCATATTGCCAGTTTGTGGTATGCAAATTGAGTCAGCCAGTGTTCCAGTGTGTCAGGAATTATTAGTCAGTTTCACTTTAAATAAAGCTGAAATTCATACATACAGGGACTCAGAGTATGGGGTACTGTCTAGAATGTCCAGGTTATTGCCTCATACTTTTGATCTGTTCTTCATAAAATATGTGGTTTTCTGGGAAATCACTGAGGACTGAAGTCACTAAATAATGATAAACATTTGAGTTTCAAACTTTATATCCTCCAAAATGCATGCTAATACAATTTGTATTATTATAAAAACTTTCTAAGTTTATACAAGCAATAATTAAAATATATCCCTATTTTTGGACCTTTACCTCCCATTATTTTTGGTTTTGTCCTGATTTCTTGTGTTAAGAGGTTGAGAAGTATGATTGTTAGTAAAACATTTTTAAACAAAGTCTAAATCTATGAAAGTCTTAGTTTCATTGTTTCATTGATGAGCTACATGCATGTTTTAGAATCAGTTTTATGTTTATCAGTTTTATTCTTCACAATTCTGGAATATGTGACTGACTGCAGTATATTTGTTAATATTACAAATTTGTCGTCAGCATTTATACACGACAAGAGATTGGGGTTATATAACAGTATACTGCCTCGCGGGCGGTACTGCGCAGCTTGGGGCGTGGTATACTTTGATTGACAGGTAACCTGCTATAGCGCCGCCCCTCGCTGGCGCTACTACGACGAAATACAGTGGAATTTTTATTAGTTTGAATATCTCGGATTACATTGGTGTTTGATACATTGGACTGTAAACTGTCACTTTGATAACTTTGATAACTTTCTTACTTTAGCCCACACACAATAGGACATCTGAGTGGTTTACTTATTGAAAATAAAATATTTAATAAAAACTCTTTATGGTTGAGTTGTCTTGTGGTTTGGACAGATTTGCAGGCTATGGATGTTTGCTATGCCCATGCCACATGTTGATGTGGGTGTTTTGAAACTGAGTGGGCAGCCTTAAGTGCCAATAATTCCCAAAACGGTGTGTAGTCAATGCATTTGAAATGTTTGTGCATCCTTTGTCTTCAGAGGTAATATGAGCAATTTAAATGTGCTCTTTTTGTAATTTTTACAAATGTCTGTAACCCCATATCTCAGTATAACTTGCTCCCTATCTGATAAAATCCACTTAAATGCCTACAATTTGCTGCCAAAGCAATTGCATATTCGGTGTTCTTGTAAATCGCTCCATCTCAGCATCATATGTCCCTAATATATAGAAGAAATCTATTTTAACCCCATTGCATAAAGATGGGAATTCCACTGATTTTTTTTTACTGTTGCGCTCTCTACTTTCTCCTCTATATAAAAACATACTGGGAAAAATGCATACGTGCTTAGCTTCTTAAACACCTCACAGTGATCCCGTGCCTCAACTCAGCATAGCTTCTGTCCAGCACACAGTACCATTACAGCTCTACTGTCCTTCACTGATGCAGTAAACAAAAGCCCTAGATGCAGGCCTAGGTACATCAGTAATTCTTAGATCTAATGGTTTCAACAATGTCTTGTGCTTTTGTTGTTGAAAGTAGGAAAGATGGGCAGCACCTCTAATGCTCTAACGTAGTTCTCCTACTGAACATTGTATTCAAGCATACACTCCTACATGCATTAGATCTACTAAAATCTGTTGAATGTATCCAACCTTAAAGAAGTGGTGTCTCTACTCTCACAGCATTGCCAAGCTATCGAATGCCACCCGTTCACATGTCCTATAACTTAACTCACTCAAAGCCTTTAAATTTTTTCTAAAAAAATTTCTAAAGGACCCCACTTGCTCTTGTACAATAAATTTCAAGCCACCATAACCCTTTCTACCACTTTCACAAAACTTTTAATACTGCTTCAAATAGTCATCAGACAGCTAAGGAATGTATTTTGTCTGTTGCCACTTGCTGATTGCATTTTTATCCGCTTCATCATTTTATATATTTACTATAAATAGCGTATAGCGTTTTCCTCCTGTTTTTGGTTACTGTCTTGTGTTTGACAGTCACAGTAGTTATGGGCGGTTACGGGCGGTCAGGGGCGGGGTTTGCTACTGCGCATCCTGCGAGGCAGTACACTGGTATATCGCCGAGATTGGTTCTCTGTGTCACAACATAGTTTAGAAACAAGTTGGATGATGGATTGTTACATGAACCATAAGGAGTCCACCAACATGACAATAACCAAACATTAATCATTGCAATGGAAGAAGGTATGTAGAAATGTTAATTATACCATGACCCCCCCCCCAAAACGTGCACGCTGATTGGCCAGCGTGCACATTGTAAATCGAGTTATACTAATGGAAAAAGGTCCGGTCGCCCGGACTTTTTTCCATTAGTATAACTCTACTTTTAAAACACTGTCTCGCTATGTTAAATGGGTTTAACATAGCGAGACAGCTTTAAAATAAACAATGGAGATGTCCGTTGCTTATTTTAAAGCTGTCTCGCTATGCTAAACCCTTTTAACATAGCGAATTTTAAAGAAAAGCAACGGAGAAAGCAAGATCTCCATTGCTTTTTACTTTTCGCTATGTTAAATGGATTTAACATGGCGAGACAGTTTAAAATAAGCAGCGGACATCTCCATTGCTTATTTTAAACTGTCTCGCCATGTTAAACCCATTTAACATAGCTTAAATAAAAAAGCAACTGAGATCTTGCTTTCTCCGTTTTGCTCACAGCTCTGATGTACTGCGCGGGCGTAGTACATCAGAACTGCCGGATGCCAGACATCTGCGGAAGGGCAGTAAACAGGCATTATACTATGCCATTATTTAAGAAAAGTAATAGTTTCTTTTCTTAAATAATGTCATATAATAGCAATAACCACTTCTGGGTGTGGGTAATGCTGTATTTACCACGGTTGGCTTTGTTTGGTCCTCGGGCTTCTCGGGACCAAACCACGCCAACCGTGGGTAAATCCAGCATTACCCACACCCAGCGTGGTTATTGCTATATTATACCGTGACCCCCAGAAAAGCGTGCGCTGATTGGCCAGCGTGCATATTGTAATCGAGTTATACTAATGGAAAAGGTCCGTCGCCCGGACTTTTTCCATTAGTATAACTCTACTTTAAACACTGTCTTGCTATGTTAAATGGGTTTAACATAGCGAGACAGCTTTTAAATAAGCAACCGAGATGGCCGTTGCTTATTTTAAACTGTCTCTATGCTAAACCCATTTAACATAGCGAGACAGGTTTTAAAGAAAAGTAACGGAGAAAGCAAGATCTCCGTTGCTTTTTACTGTTCGCTATGTTAAATGGGTTTAACATAGCGAGACAGTTTTAAAATAAGCAACGGACATCTCCGTTGCTTATTTTAAACTGTCTCGCTATGTTAAACCCATTTAACATAGCTAAAAAAAAAAGCAACTGAGATCTTGCTTTCTCCGTTGCTTTGCCACAGCTCTGATGTACTGCGCAGGCGTAGTACATCAGAACTGCCGGATGCCAGACATCTGCGGAAGGGCAGTAAACAGGCATTATACTATGCCATTATTTAAGAAAAGTAATAGTTTCTTTTCTTAAATAATGTCATAGTATAATAGCAATAACCACTTCTGGGTGTGGGTAATGCTGTATTACCCACGGTTGGCTTTGTTTGGTCCGGCTTCGCCCTCGGGACCAAACCACGCCAACCGGGTAATCCAGCATTACCCACACCCAGGCGTGGTTATTGCTATATTATACCGTGACCCCCAAACGTGCGCTGATTGGCCAGCGTGCACATTGTAAATCGAGTTATACTAATGGAAAAGGTCCGTCCGGACTTTTTCCATTAGTATAACTCTACTAAAACACTGTCTTGCTATGTTAAATGGGTTTAACATAGCGAGACAACTTTAAATAAGCAACGGAGATGTCCGTTGCTTATTTTAAAGCTGTCTCGCCATGCTAAACCCATTTAACATAGCGACAGGTTTTAAAGAAAGTAACGGAGAAAGCAAGATCTCCGTTGCTTTTGTTCGCTATGTTAAATGGGTTTAACATAGCGAGACAGTTTTAAAATAAGCAACGGACATCTCCGTTGCTTATTTTAAACTGTCTCGCTATGTTAAACCCATTTAACATAGCCAAAACAAAAAAATGCAACGGAGATCTTGCTTTAACAGCTTTTGCACAGCTCTGATGTACTGCGCAGGCGCAGTACATCAGAACTGCCGGATGCCAGACATCTGCGGAAGGGCAGTAAACAGGCATTATACTATGCCATTATTTAAGAAAAGTAATAGTTTCTTTTCTTAAATAATGTCATATATAATAGCAATAACCCACTTCTGGGTGTGGGTAATGCTGTATTACCGGTTGGCTTTGTTTGGTCCCTCGGGCTTCGCCTTCGGGACCAAACCACGCCAACCATGGGTAAATCCAGCATTACCCACACCCAGGCGTGGGTTATTGCTATAGTAGTTGTCCAATTACAGAGTGATGCATTGAGTAGCCTTTGCTATTAAATGCGGTTTGCTCCTTTATTTTATTTGGATAGTTTAGCAAGTTGTTTCATAAGGTTGTTTATATTGTGAAGGCATTTCATATCACACCTTTAAAGTTTTTACCTTGCTGGTCTTTTGGAATCTGAATCAGACTGCTCTTTGACATTCTACAATTCTTGATGCATTATTAACTGTTAGAGGTGTTACAGCATTACATCCAACTATGGTCAGCAGCGGTGATGAGCAGATAGATGACGAGAAACTTGGTAAACTAGGGAACAGTGAGGAAATTAACTAAATTCATGAAAGTGGATAATGGAGTAGTTTGACTTTATTTATTTTAATTGTTGTTGCTATGTTTAGCAGTATTTAAATGTGTTTGGATCAGTTTATTTATTTTTTTTGCAGGTAACTGAAGTGTTGTGTCGTACAGTTACCTGACTGATTTCATTATTTTGTTGATTCTCTGGGCTTTATCTGCTGTTTTCCCATTTTTACGATTTATATTTTAGTTACTGTCAGAGCAACATTTTGGCCAAGTATGTGGGCAGTCTGATAAGCTGCTGCCGTTTCCAGAAGGCTAGCATTATTGGCTAGAGCCAAAACTGTTTAAAAGCTCTTTTCATTGCTTTGTTTAAATTCTTAGCTCAACTACATTATGCTAAGCAGTACTTCATATAGCACTTTGCATACTTGCATTCAATAGACACAGGCACTTTGAATAACCTACTCAGAGCCTTACCTATTAGCAGGCTATGCTAAAGGTGCTGAAAGGGCTACCTCTTTATTTACGCCCAAGCAAAGTTAATGTAGGTTGCTTCTACCTCAGCAGAGCACCTCTTATAGTTAATTATTATACTATGGCAGCGCAGTGGAACAGGAGTTAACATTGTTACCTCACAGCAAGAGGTCCTCCAGTTTGTTTCTCGGCTGAGGTTTCTTCTGTGTGGAGTCTGCATGTCCCCCCTGCGTTTGGATGAGTTTCCTCTGGGTACTGTGGTTTCCTCCCACATTTCAAAGACATGCATCTGGAGCATTTCTCCCCAGGCCTCCTTTGTAAATAGGCTCTGTTCTAGGTGGACTTTCCCAGTCAATAACTGTTAAATAAAAAATAAATACAAACCCGTTTGGTATTCACTAATATATAATATTTATTCTGTACTGATAAGAATTTATCAAGGAAAATAAGCATTTAATATTGTGTACTCAAGGATTCATTAAAATGGCATCCAGCAAATCAAATAATGTATAAATAAGTTTTATATCTTGAAATGTGTACACTCTTGGACTAAATGGAAGGTCAGTCAGCTTGTCTTCCTTCGGTTGCTGTCCTCACTGCCTGATGTTTATGGACAATGAAGTACCACTTATCCCATCACAAACTGTCTATGAGAGAAGCAAATATTTTTTTAAAATACCTTATTAACGTTTTTATAAAATACAATGGTAAAAATGAACCAATTGTTACAACGATAAAGGCATCTATAACAGTTGAATTACATAAAAACAAGAAACCCAAACAAGAAAAATTCTCTACAATATATACAACAATAATTAAATAGATAATGGCAGGCTGGAGTTGTTGTTTGTCTTTCGGCTTTTTCCTAGTAAGGGGTCACTACAGCGGAACTCCGGTCCGCTAATGATTGGCAGTAGATTTTTACAAATCGCCGAGGTGCCAGCTCAACGCCCAACCTTCAACAAAGGCGCGCCCATTTACACACGCATGTCTTTTGAATGCTACTCAACCGTGGGGAGGACATGCAGACTCCACATAGAAGGCACTCCCAAGCCAAGCCGAGAATTGAACGGGAGAACCTCTTGCTGTGAGGTAATAACGCTACTGCCGTACCACCGCGGCATCCTGCAGTAATATTAAAATTCTCACAAGCAAAAAGGAGACATAATAGGCCGGCTCATTATAAAACTAAATCTAGTGTCATTGTGTGGCTTTGTAGGCCTGAACACCTTTGGTGGTTTACTTTAGGCATGGTGTTAGTACACCTAATGTCGTCAAGAACAAGAAGTTTAAAACTAAGCCAGTTTACGGCCTTAGGATCTAACCAATGTTTTGTTATATAGAATTTTATTTGCATAAAAATAATTACAGCAGTTGTCAAAGCACTAGGGTGTAACTTGGTCTTGAGAGGAATATGGAGCAATATAAATTATTTTTCATTGAAGAGTAGTCCGTAACTAATGTGAATATCTACAACCCCAAAATATGTGTAGTAGATCAACTTCATTGTTATTAGAAGTAGAACACTTAGGAGATAATGTCTGGACAAAACTTAGCTGTTTAGAAGGGTTGGGATACAGATAGTACATTATCATAAATAAAGTTTCTGTAAAAGAAAAGGAATATGTTTTAAGTTAATTTGAGTTAATATTAAATTGTTTACTCTACTATTCTACCAACCTTTTTGTTGGATCCAGTATGCAGAGATAAGATACTCTTCCTTTAACTTATAGTTAATAATTAACTTATAGGAATTTGCTACGTCTTTATTAGATGTTAACATTGATATAAGATTCTTGGAAAAGGTTAATGAACCTTCAAACAAAGAATTAATTTTGAATTTGTTTTGATTATAGAGAGAACTTGATTAACTAAGGGCCAGATTCAGGAAGGCTTACACGGAGTTCAAGAGTAGTGTAAGCCCCCCGATTCAGGTACAGCCCAAACCTCCGTGTAAGAGACAGCTAACACGTCTCTTACACGGACTGGGCGTGGAAATGCTCAATACCTCATTTGCAGCTCAAAGATATGCAAATGAGGTATTTGAGCGATCCACGAAGCTGAAACCAGTCCGTGTAACGGACGTGTTAGCTGCAGAAATGTACTCAGCTGACAACTGAGTACATTTCTGCAAAATCAAAACGGAGCTATGTCAGCTCAAATAAAAGTGCATATGTTTCATTAAGCATGCCAATGGCCAAATATGTGGCCATTGGCATGAAAAAGTGTTGCAAAAATATGTTATATAACTTTTTTTTCGTGGGATTATGATGTGTAACTGCAGTAGCACACCCATAAGCGGGGTGCGCTACCTAAAACTGAAAACCGAAGCTTATAAGCCCACAATTGTGGGATTTATGTATTACATGGAATGTCAATGGAGGGACTTGCAGACCAAAAACAATATGGCCTCCGTTTAGTGGTTGTCAAGGGGGGGAAGCTCCGTGTAAGACATGTAACTAAGCATTACTAGGCAATCCTATGTAAATGAGGGTTACAGTACTGAATCACACTGCCACATAGATAATGAGCACTTTCTGAGTAGTGTAAGAGTTAGAGAAGGGGGAGGAACAGAGTAAGAGGTAGGTGACATCATGGGGGGGAAGGATAGAAACAAATGTACCAGATTGGAGGGCAATGTAAGGTGACAGATGACAGACAGACATTAGGAGGGAGGTGTGTCCCAACAGAACACTAGGAAAGTCAAGAAATTGAGGGTATACGCTATCCCTACACTCAAAGTTTCTTGATATACGTGCATCTTGGCGATGTGCGTGTAAGGCAGGTTCAACATGTGGGAGTGTTGCAAACCGTTTACAACGGTTTGCTGGCGTCTGCGTGTGTAAGGCAGTGTGCGCACGTTTTAACATGAATCAGCCAAGCCCACACCGTGTAAGGATGTGTGCGCGCGTGTAAGGCACTGTGAGTGTGCTTACGCTGGTGTGCACATTGCTCCCCCTGAGGAAACAGAGAGGAAAAAGGAAACAACCAGATTACTAGGAAACTGTCGGAATACTGCTGGAGTTAATTGGTGAAAACAATTGGAAGCAGGCAATTACACAGGCAGACTAGAAGCCCAACCCAGCACTTAAAACACTGCAAACAGCAGTGCAGGGTGTTTCTCACAAGAGATACTGCAAGAAAGTAAGCTATCAGAATTGAAAACTGAAAAAAGCTGAACTCAGAGCAGAAATGCTAGGGGCTGCCATAGCTGTTATAATCAGGCATAGGCAAATTGCTGAGGGTGGTGACAATGCAGATGCTGACAGACAACCCAGAGTGAGGAGAAGGAGAAGAGTATACAGGCCCAGGGTCACCTACCATGGGTTACATGAGCTGGAGATAGAGCGCTACAGAGTGGACAGAGACCTTCTGCAGCAGATTGTTGAGCTGTGCAGGCCACATCTCACACACAGAACCAACAGAGGGGAACCCATCCCAGTGGAAACCAAGGTATGTGTTGGCCTAAGAATACTAGCAACAGGTACCTTCCAGAGACCAACTGGTGATATGATGGGGATATCACAGGCATCAGCCTCCAGGGTACTGCACCAGTTCCTGGATGCCATGGCAGCACATGTCAGTGATCATATATATGCCCCTAATGACCGTGAGGTTGTGGCCAGCAATATGCGTCTCTTCCAGCAAATAGCGGGATACTCTGAGGTGCTGGGTGCAATAGACTGCACGCACATACGCATCAAAGCACCAGCTGGTGAGCAGGGTAGAGCCTACATTAACCGCAAGGGATACCCCTCCATCAACTGCCAGGTCGTGTGTGATGCCCAGGGCATAATAATGAATGTGTGTTCTGGCTGCCCTGGGAGCTACCACGATTCCCACATCTGGCATCTGACGCAGCTGTACCAATCATTTGCCAGTGGGGACTTCCCACACGGACACCTTGTGGGGGATGCAGGTTATGCACTTGAGCCATGGCTGATGACACCCATCAGAAATGCACACACACCTGAACAGGAACGCCATAATGAGGCACACGCACAAACACGTAATGTGATAGCGCGTGTCTTTGGGCTGCTCAAGTCACGGTTCCGGTGTCTGGACACATCTGGTGGAGCCTTGCAGTACACACCAACTACATGTACCCAAATGATCATGATATGTGCTATGCTACATAATATGATCCTGCGGAAACAGCTGCAGCAGGACCAGCACAGGGCTGGGCCTAACATCCCCCCACCATTGCCAAGGCCACCACAGGCAGAGGGTGACTCAGAGGAGGAACAACCTGACCTTGTCCCAGTAGACAGAAGGAGGCGTGCCCAGTATGCCCTGGCCTTGGCAAAGAGGCAACGCATAGCACATACACTTGGTCAGTAGGAACACTGGGACTGATACCCGCTCTGACTCACTCATATAGTAACAGGGATGCCTAACATGACACAACCTGCTTCCAAACATGTACAGGGAGTGTAGTATGTGCATCCAACAGAGGCAGCCCTGCAGCACCACCTGAGGCATGAATGCCATGTGTTAAGTAATGTAATACCATGTACCATATGCACACTCGAGGACCTGACTAACATCCACCCTCACCAATCATAAACCACAAAAACACAAACCTACCTCATAGGTACCACAAGGGATAGGAACCTAGATGTAATGCTACCCAATGCCAGAAGTATGCGTGCAGTGTAAACGCACACAGTATAGAGAATGCAGATATCAGTGCTGTAATAGAAAACAGGGTCAAAGCCCACATCAGCACCCTGACACTACCAGGTCACACCTCATACAGTGATGTACATGTGCAAAAACATGGAACAAGCTACAAAATGAGGGTGACTAGCAATAAATGGCATGGATAACCACACACCTATGTTGGTACCACAACAAGAAGCAACATGGATTAGCCATGGTCAAATACCAATGACTAAAACTGACTACTACTATATAGCTTGCTGCAGACCACTGTCCTAATAGCAGGAACTGCCCCAGGCCTACTCTGGCAACGTGAGTGTCAAATGAAATATTACTGTCAACCCGGGTGCCCAGGTCCCTGATAACCTCTTCTGTGCTTAGAGGATTGCCACCTAGATGGGAACTAGGGGTAACCCTGTTGTTCCCGAAGGGTATGACTATGCATTGTTTAGCGTTTAACGTAAGGCCATGGCTCTGGCACCAGTTATCCGTGTCTATGAGACCCTTCTGAAGGATGTCTGTGTCAGATGGGTTTCCAACTATGGTTCCCAGTTTGCAGTCATCCTCAAACTTTGTCAGCCATAATCCTCCTGTGTTTGCTTGTACTTCTGAAAAGTAGATGCTGAACAAAAGTGGGCCCAGGACTGAGCCCTGTGGGACACCACTTGTGACATGGCACCAGCAACTTTGACCCTGTGTGTTCTGTCACTTAGCCAGTTTGCAACCCATCCTGTGATGTATGGATTCACATTTAAGCTGGTGATGTTTCAATGATACCCGAGTGGGGTATTGTGTCGAAAGCCTTTGCCAGGTCAAGGTAGGCTGTGTGGACTGCCTTGCCCTCGTCAATGGCCTTGGTGACTGTCTTGAAAAAGTCAACCAAGTTTAAAAGGCATGATCTGCCCTTGACAAAGCCAAACTGGGTTGGATCCAACTTCTGCAAGTCCCCTATGTCTTCATTTATGATTCCCATTATGATCCTCTCCATAGCTTAGCAGACCAGGCTTGTCAAGCTGATGGGATGGTAGTTTCCGGGGTTGGTGGAGGCACCTCCTTTGTGAAGTGGGTCCACCATTGCTGTATGCCACTCCTTGGGCACATATCCTGAGGTGAGGCTAAGATTAAACAGCTGCCCTAACTGCGGGTTTAATTCCTCATTGAGTTCATGGAGCACACAACTGGGGACACCATCTGGTCCCATGGATGCAGTGTTTTTCGCCTTGGATAGAGCAGTTCTCACCCCAGCATGTGAGATGTTTGGGGGGGCTACAATCCTCTGGTATAGATATCCCTCCAGTTGGGGGGAGGGGGGGAATCTGCACTGAACCTGTCAGCCAGTATGTTGGCAATGTCTGTAGGTTCGGTGATATTTACATCATTTCGAACTAATTCTGAGCATATCTGGGAGTTTCCTCCCAGGTGTCAAACATAGGTAAAAAAGGCCTCATGATTGTCCCTTGAGTCCTGAGTGGGTTTACTCTCAAAATTTGCCTTGGATGATTTTATGGGGGAACTCAGTGTTTTACTCATAATGAGCAGGGGTGTCTCCACCAGACTGGATGCTTGCCTGTGGTACAAAGAGTCTTTGTTTTGTTTGGGATTGCCTGATCCATGCAGTCCTGGAGGTGCTGGTAGAAGGCATTTTGTAAGTGATACAGCGGCTTGGGTAATGGTGTCCGCTGGCTTGGGGGCCTTGAAAGAGACCACACCAGTCTTTAGAAGTGTGAAGTCGGCTTTTGAGAAGGTCTTCACTGTTGTCTTTTCTATCTGGGGTGGGGGTGGGATGTGGACTCCCACTGAGATCAGTTCATGATCTGATCTCACCAATGATGGGTATACTTCTGGTGTTGAACATTGTGACCCCATGTTCATGATGATGAGTTCTAGTATGTTGTCTCCTCTTGTGGGGATGGTGACTTTTTTGGTTTTGTTCCAAA